>NW_028322239.1:12275781-12427500 GCF_059928025.1 Delphinapterus leucas
GACCTCAGAGCAGAAGGCCCACATCCCCATGGGGATGGGAACCTGGCAGGAGTGTCATTGCACCAGTGGGCACACATCAGAAAATGTGGGGAGTCCACCAGTTAGGGCCTGACGCCAGAGGGCCCTCATTACCAACGGGAGGAGGCCCCAGCACGCTCCAAGTGCTACCCGAGGGCCGACGTCACTAAATCAGGGTGTGCGAGCCAGGCAGGACTGACTTCAGAGCAGAGGGCCCACCTCACAAATGTGTGAGGTACCCAACAAGGATCAGACTCTCTCCAGAGGGCCCACATCACCAAGGGGATGAGAACCAGGCAGGAGTGTCCTCTCACCAGTGGAGCCACGTCAGCGAAAGACGAGGGACCCAGCACACGTAGCCTCAAATCAGAGGACACACATCACCAAGGGGCTGGGAGTGAGGCAGGCAGGGGGAGCCTCAAAACAGAGTTCCTATAGAATAACAAAGGTAAGGAATCCCGCACTTGGAACCTCCCAGCAGGCGGCCAAGAGCAGGGAGGCTATGGGATCCAGGCCTGAGTGAATTCACAACAGAGGGCCCTCATCATGAAACTGTGAGCAACACAGGCGTTGGGACCTCAGAGCTGAAGGCCCACATTCCCATGTGGTTGGGAACCTGCCAGGAGTGTACTCGCACCACAGGGCGCACATCAGAAAATTTGGGAGCCAGGAGTTAGGGCCTGATGCCAGAGGGCCCTCATTACCGAGGGGAGGAGACTCCAAACAGGCACCAACTCCCAACTGAGGGCACACGTCACCAAGGTAACGTTTGCCAGCCAGGCAGGAGTGACCTCGCAGCAGAGGGCCTACCTCACAGAAGGGTGAGCAACCAAGCCAGGATAAGACTCTCACCAGAGGGCCCACATCACCAAGGGGATCGGAACCAGGCAGGAGTGTCCTCACACCAGTGCGGTCACATCATAGAAAGGTGAGGAACCCAGCACATGTGGCCTAAACCAGAGGACCCACATGTCCAATGGCCTCGGAGTGAGGTAGGCAGGAGTAGCCACACAACACAGGGCCCATAGAATAAAAATGGTGAGGAAACCAGCAGTAGGAACCTGCCAGCAGGGAGCCCAGAGCACCGAGACTATGGGATCCAGACCACAGTGAACACAGAGCAGAGGGCCACATCATGAAACTGTGAGCAACCCAGACGTTGGGACCTCAGAGCACAAGGCCCACATCCCAATAGGGATGGGAACCTGGCAGGAGTGTCCTCACACCACTTAGCATGTATCAGAATATGTGGGTACCCAGCAGTTAGGGCCTGACGCCAGAAGGCCCTCATCACCGAGGGAAGGAGGCTCTCAGCAGGCTCCAACTGTCACCAGAGTGCCAACGTCGCCATGGAGGTGTGTGCAAGCCAGGCAGGAGTGACCTCAGAGCAGAGGGCCCACCTCACAGAAGCGTGAGGAACCCCATCAGGATCAGACTCTCACCAGAGGGCCCACATCACCAAGGGGATGGGAACCAGGCAGGAGTGTCCTCACACCAGTGGGGCCACATCACTAAAAGGTGAGGCAACCGGCACATGTGGCCTCAAACCAGAGGACCTACATCAACAAGGGGCTCGCAGTGAGGCAGGCAGGAGGAGCCTCACAACACAGGGACAGAAGTATAAAAATGGTGAGGGATCCTGCAGTTGGAACCTCCCAGCAGGCAGCCCAGAGCACAGAGGCTATGGGATCTAAGCCTGGTGAACTAACACCAGGGAGCCAACATCATGAAACTGTGAGTAACCCAGGCGTTGGGACAAGAGAACAGAAGGCACACATCCCCATGGGGATGGGAACCTTACAAGAGTGTCCTGGCATCACTGGGCTCACATCAGAAAACGTGGGGAGCCCAGCAGTTAGAGCCTGACGCCAGAGGGCCCTCATCACGTAGGAGAGGAGGTTCCCAGCAGGCTCCAACTGCCACCAGAGGGCCGAGCTCACCAAGGCAACTTGTGCCAGCCAGGCAGGAATTGCCTCAGAGAGAGGGCCCACCTCACAGAAGGGTGAGGAACCCATCCAGGATCAGACTATCACCAGAGGACTCACATCACCAAGGGGATCGGAACCAGGCAGGAGTGTCCTCACACCAGTGTGGCCAAATCATAGAAAGGTGAGGAACCCGGAACATGTGGCCTAAACCAGAGGACCCACATCTCCAAGGGGCTCGGAGTGAGGCAGGCAGGAGTAGCCTCACAACACAGGGCCCGTAGAATAAAAAATGTGAGGAATCCAGCATTTGGAACCTCCCACCAGGCGGCAAAGTGCAGCGAGGCTATGGGATCCCGGCCGGTGTGAACTCACAACAGAGGGCCCTCATCATGAAACTGTGAGCAACCCAGACTTTGGGACCACAGAGCAGAAGGCCCACATTCCCATGAGGTTGGGAACCTGGCAGGAGTGTACTCACACCACAGGGCACACATCAGAAAATTTTGGGAGCCCAGGAGTTAGGGCCTGACGCCAGAGGGCCCTCATTACTGAGGGGAGGAGGCTCCCAGCAGGCACCAACTCCCAACTGAGGGCACACGTTGCCAAGGTGACGTGTGCCAGCCAGGCAGGAGTGACCTCTGAGCAGAGGGCCTACGTCACAGAAGTGTGAGGAACCCAGCCAGTATAAGACTCTCCCCAGAGGGCCCACATAACCAAGGGGATCGGAACGAGGCAGGAGTGGCCTCACACCAGTGAGGCCAAATCATAGAAAGGTGAGGAACCCAGAACATGTGGCTTAAACCAGAGGACCAACATCTCCAAGGGGCTTGGAGTGAGGCAGGAAGGAGTAGCCTCACAACACAGGGCCCATAGAATAAAAAATGTGAGGAATCCAGCAGTTGGAACCTCTCAGCAGGCGGCCAAGAGCACAGAGTCTATGGGATCCAGGCCGCAGTGAACTTACAGCAGAGGGCCCACATCATGAAACTGTGAGCAACCCAGCCGTTGGGACCTCAGAACAGAAGGCCCACATGCCCATGGAGATGGGAACCTGGCAGGAGTGTCCTAGAACCACTGGGCGACCATCAGAAAAATTTGGATCCCAGGAGTTAGGGCCTGAAGCCAGAGTGACCTCATTACCAAGGGGAGTAGACCGCCAGCAGGCACCAACTCCCAACTGAGGGCCCATGTCGCCAAGGTGACGTGTGCCAGCCAGGCAGGAGTGACCTCAGCACAGAGATCCCACGTCACGGAAGTGTGAGGACCCCAACGAGGATCAGATTCTCACCAGAGGGCCCACATCACCAAGGGGATGGGAACTAGGCAAGTGTGTCTTCACACCAGTGGGGCCACATCAGCGAAAGTGGAGGAACCCAGCACATGTGGCCTCAAACAAGGGGACACACATCACAAGGGGTCTGGCAGTGAGGCATGCAGGAGGAGACTCAAAACAGAGGGCCCATAGAATAAAAAATGTGAGGAATCCAGCAGTTGGAACCTCTCAGCAGGCGGCCAAGAGCACAGAGTCTATGGGATCCAGGCCGCAGTGAACTTACAGCAGAGGGCCCACATCATGAAACTGTGAGCAACCCAGACGTTGGGACCTCAGAACAGAAGGCCCACATGCCCATGGAGATGGGAACCTGGCAGGAGTGTCCTAGAACCACTGGGCGACCATCAGAAAAATTTGGATCCCAGGAGTTAGGGCCTGAAGCCAGAGTGACCTCATTACCAAGGGGAGTAGACCGCCAGCAGGCACCAACTCCCAACTGAGGGCCCATGTCGCCAAGGTGACGTGTGCCAGCCAGGCAGGAGTGACCTCAGCACAGAGATCCCACGTCACGGAAGTGTGAGGACCCCAACGAGGATCAGATTCTCACCAGAGGGCCCACGTCACCAAGGGGATGGGAACTAGGCAAGTGTGTCTTCACACCAGTGGGGCCACATCAGCGAAAGGTGAGGAACCCAGCACATGTGGCCTCAAACAAGGGGACACACATCACAAGGGGTCTGGCAGTGAGGCATGCAGGAGGAGACTCAAAACAGAGGGCCCATAGAATAAAAAATGTGAGGAATCCAGCAGTTGGAACCTCCCAGCAGGCGGCCCAGAGCACCGAGTCTATGTGATCCAGGCCACAGTGAACTCACAGCAGATGGCCCACATCATGAAACTCTGAGCAACCCAGGCGTTGGGACCTCAGAGCAGGAGGCCCACATCCCCATGGGGATGGGAACTTGGCAGGAGTGTCCTCGTACCACTTAGCACGTATCATAAAATGTGGGTGCCCAGCAGTTATGGCCTGACGCCAGAGGGCCCTCATGACTGACGGGACGAAGCTCCCAGCAGGCTCCAACTGCCACCAAAGGGCCGACGTCACCAAGGCGGGGTGTGCCAGCCAGGCAGGAGTGACCTCAGAGCAGAGCGCCCACCTCACAGAAGTGTGAGGAACCCTATCAGGATCAGACTCTCACCAGAGGGCACACATCGCCAAGTGGATGGGAACCAGGAAGGAGTGTCATCACACCAGGGGGGCCACATCAGCGAAAGGTGAGGAACCCAGCACATGTGGCCTCAAACAAGGGGACACACATCACGAAGGTGCTGGGAGTGAGGCATGCAGGATGAGACTCACAACAGAGGGCCAATAGAATAAAAATTAAGGAAACCAAAAGTTGCAACCTCCAAGCAGGCAGCCCAGAGCACCGACGCTATTGGATACAGGCCGGAGTGAACTCACAGCAGAGGGCCCACATCCTGAAACTGTGAGCAACCCAGGCGTTGGGACAAGAGAACAGAAGGCACACATCTTCATGGGGATGGGAACCGTACAGGAGTGTCGTGGCATCACTGGGCTCACATCAGAAAACGTGGGGAGCCCAGCACTTAGAGCCTGACGCCAGAGGGCCCTGAACACTTAGGAGAGGAGGTTCCCAGCAGGCTGCAACTGCCACCAAAGGGCCGATGTCACCAAGGCAAAGGGAGCAAGCCAGGCAGGAATTACCTCACAGAGAGGGCCCACCTCACAAAAGGGTGAGGAACCCAGCCAGGATCAGACTCTCACCAGAGGTCCCACATCACCAAGTGGATGGGAGCTGGGCAGGAGTGTCCTCACACCAGTGGGGCCACATTATGGAAAGGAGAGGGACCCAGCACACGTGGCCTCAAACATGAGGACACACATCACCAAGGGGCTGGGAGTGAGACAGGCTGGAGGAGCCTCAAAACTGAAGGCCCATAGAATAAAAAGTGAGGAATCCTGCAGTTGGAACCTCCCAGCAGGCGGCAAGGAGCAGTGAGGCTACGGGATCTAAGCCTGTGTGAATTAACACCAGGGAGCCAACATCATGAAACTGTGAGCAACCCAGGCGTTGGGACAAGAGAACAGAAGGCACACATCCCCATGGGGATGGGAACCTTACAAGATTGTCCTGGCATCACTGGGCTCACATCAGAAAATTTTGGGAGCCCAGGAGTTAGGGCCTGACGCCAGAGGGCCCTCATTACCAAGGGGAGGAGATCCCCAGCAGGCACCAACTCGCAACTGAGGGCCCATGTCGCCAAGGTGATGTGTGCCAGCAAGGCAGGAGTGATGTCACAGCAAAGGGCCTACCTCACAGAAGGGCGAGGAACCCAGCCAGGATAAGACCCTCACCAGAGTGTCCACATGTGTTAGGGGATCGGAAACAGGCAGGAGTGTCCTGACGCTGCCACCAGTGTGGCCACATCATATAAATGAGAGAAACCCAGCACATGTGGCCTGAACCAGAGGATCCACATCCCCAAGGGGCACGCAGTGAGTCACGCAGGAGTAGGCTGAAAAAAGAGGGCCCAAAGAATAAAAAAGGTGAGGAATCCAGCAGTTGGAACCTCCGAGCAGGTGGCCCAGAGCACCGAGTCTATGGTACGCAGGCCGCAGTGAAATCACAGCAGAGAGCCCACAGCATGAAACTGTGAGCAACCCAGCTGTTGGGACCTCAGAGCAGAAGGCCCACATCCCCATGTGGATGGGAACCTGGCAGGAGTGTCCTCGCACCACTTAGCACGTATCAGAAAATATGGGAACCCAGCAGTTACAGCCTGACGCCAGAGGGCCCTCATGACCGAGGGGAGGAGGCTCCCAGCACGTTCCAACTGCTACCACAGGGTCCATGTGGCCAAGGCGATGTGTGCATCCAGGAAGGAGTGACCTCACAGCAGAGGGCCCACCTCACAGAAGTGTGAGGAACCCAACCAGGATCACACTCACCAGAGCGCACACATCTCCGAGGTAATGGGAACCAGGCAGGAGTGTCCTCACACAAGGGGGGCCACATCTGTGAAAGGTGAGGAAACCAGCACATGTGGCCTCAAACCAGAGTGCCCACATCGCCAAGAGGCTCGGAGTGAGGCAGGCAGGAGGTGTCTCACAACACAGGGACCATAGAATAAAAAAGGTGAGGAATCCAGCAGTTGGAAGCTCCAAGCAGGTGGCCCAGATCACCGAGGCCATAGGATCCATGCCAGAGTAAACTCACAGCAGAGGGCCAACATCCTGACACTGTAATCAACCCAGCCGTTGGGACCTCAGAGCAGAAGGCCCACATCCCCATGGGGATGGGAACCTGGCAGGAGTGTCATTGCACCAGTGGGCACACATCAGAAAATGTGGGGAGTCCACCAGTTAGGGCCTGACGCCAGAGGGCCCTCATTACCAACGGGAGGAGGCCCCAGCACGCTCCAAGTGCTACCCGAGGGCCGACGTCACTAAATCAGGGTGTGCGAGCCAGGCAGGACTGACTTCAGAGCAGAGGGCCCACCTCACAAATGTGTGAGGTACCCAACAAGGATCAGACTCTCTCCAGAGGGCCCACATCACCAAGGGGATGAGAACCAGGCAGGAGTGTCCTCTCACCAGTGGAGCCACGTCAGCGAAAGACGAGGGACCCAGCACACGTAGCCTCAAATCAGAGGACACACATCACCAAGGGGCTGGGAGTGAGGCAGGCAGGGGGAGCCTCAAAACAGAGTTCCTATAGAATAACAAAGGTAAGGAATCCCGCACTTGGAACCTCCCAGCAGGCGGCCAAGAGCAGGGAGGCTATGGGATCCAGGCCTGAGTGAATTCACAACAGAGGGCCCTCATCATGAAACTGTGAGCAACACAGGCGTTGGGACCTCAGAGCTGAAGGCCCACATTCCCATGTGGTTGGGAACCTGCCAGGAGTGTACTCGCACCACAGGGCGCACATCAGAAAATTTGGGAGCCAGGAGTTAGGGCCTGATGCCAGAGGGCCCTCATTACCGAGGGGAGGAGACTCCAAACAGGCACCAACTCCCAACTGAGGGCACACGTCACCAAGGTAACGTTTGCCAGCCAGGCAGGAGTGACCTCGCAGCAGAGGGCCTACCTCACAGAAGGGTGAGCAACCAAGCCAGGATAAGACTCTCACCAGAGGGCCCACATCACCAAGGGGATCGGAACCAGGCAGGAGTGTCCTCACACCAGTGCGGTCACATCATAGAAAGGTGAGGAACCCAGCACATGTGGCCTAAACCAGAGGACCCACATGTCCAATGGCCTCGGAGTGAGGTAGGCAGGAGTAGCCACACAACACAGGGCCCATAGAATAAAAATGGTGAGGAAACCAGCAGTAGGAACCTGCCAGCAGGGAGCCCAGAGCACCGAGACTATGGGATCCAGACCACAGTGAACACAGAGCAGAGGGCCACATCATGAAACTGTGAGCAACCCAGACGTTGGGACCTCAGAGCACAAGGCCCACATCCCAATAGGGATGGGAACCTGGCAGGAGTGTCCTCACACCACTTAGCATGTATCAGAATATGTGGGTACCCAGCAGTTAGGGCCTGACGCCAGAAGGCCCTCATCACCGAGGGAAGGAGGCTCTCAGCAGGCTCCAACTGTCACCAGAGTGCCAACGTCGCCATGGAGGTGTGTGCAAGCCAGGCAGGAGTGACCTCAGAGCAGAGGGCCCACCTCACAGAAGCGTGAGGAACCCAATCAGGATCAGACTCTCACCAGAGGGCCCACATCACCAAGGGGATGGGAACCAGGCAGGAGTGTCCTCACACCAGTGGGGCCACATCACTAAAAGGTGAGGCAACCGGCACATGTGGCCTCAAACCAGAGGACCTACATCAACAAGGGGCTCGCAGTGAGGCAGGCAGGAGGAGCCTCACAACACAGGGACAGAAGTATAAAAATGGTGAGGGATCCTGCAGTTGGAACCTCCCAGCAGGCAGCCCAGAGCACAGAGGCTATGGGATCTAAGCCTGGTGAACTAACACCAGGGAGCCAACATCATGAAACTGTGAGTAACCCAGGCGTTGGGACAAGAGAACAGAAGGCACACATCCCCATGGGGATGGGAACCTTACAAGAGTGTCCTGGCATCACTGGGCTCACATCAGAAAACGTGGGGAGCCCAGCAGTTAGAGCCTGACGCCAGAGGGCCCTCATCACGTAGGAGAGGAGGTTCCCAGCAGGCTCCAACTGCCACCAGAGGGCCGAGCTCACCAAGGCAACTTGTGCCAGCCAGGCAGGAATTGCCTCAGAGAGAGGGCCCACCTCACAGAAGGGTGAGGAACCCATCCAGGATCAGACTATCACCAGAGGACTCACATCACCAAGGGGATCGGAACCAGGCAGGAGTGTCCTCACACCAGTGTGGCCAAATCATAGAAAGGTGAGGAACCCGGAACATGTGGCCTAAACCAGAGGACCCACATCTCCAAGGGGCTCGGAGTGAGGCAGGCAGGAGTAGCCTCACAACACAGGGCCCGTAGAATAAAAAATGTGAGGAATCCAGCATTTGGAACCTCCCACCAGGCGGCAAAGTGCAGCGAGGCTATGGGATCCCGGCCGGTGTGAACTCACAACAGAGGGCCCTCATCATGAAACTGTGAGCAACCCAGACTTTGGGACCACAGAGCAGAAGGCCCACATTCCCATGAGGTTGGGAACCTGGCAGGAGTGTACTCACACCACAGGGCACACATCAGAAAATTTTGGGAGCCCAGGAGTTAGGGCCTGACGCCAGAGGGCCCTCATTACTGAGGGGAGGAGGCTCCCAGCAGGCACCAACTCCCAACTGAGGGCACACGTTGCCAAGGTGACGTGTGCCAGCCAGGCAGGAGTGACCTCTGAGCAGAGGGCCTACGTCACAGAAGTGTGAGGAACCCAGCCAGTATAAGACTCTCCCCAGAGGGCCCACATAACCAAGGGGATCGGAACGAGGCAGGAGTGGCCTCACACCAGTGAGGCCAAATCATAGAAAGGTGAGGAACCCAGAACATGTGGCTTAAACCAGAGGACCAACATCTCCAAGGGGCTTGGAGTGAGGCAGGAAGGAGTAGCCTCACAACACAGGGCCCATAGAATAAAAAATGTGAGGAATCCAGCAGTTGGAACCTCTCAGCAGGCGGCCAAGAGCACAGAGTCTATGGGATCCAGGCCGCAGTGAACTTACAGCAGAGGGCCCACATCATGAAACTGTGAGCAACCCAGCCGTTGGGACCTCAGAACAGAAGGCCCACATGCCCATGGAGATGGGAACCTGGCAGGAGTGTCCTAGAACCACTGGGCGACCATCAGAAAAATTTGGATCCCAGGAGTTAGGGCCTGAAGCCAGAGTGACCTCATTACCAAGGGGAGTAGACCGCCAGCAGGCACCAACTCCCAACTGAGGGCCCATGTCGCCAAGGTGACGTGTGCCAGCCAGGCAGGAGTGACCTCAGCACAGAGATCCCACGTCACGGAAGTGTGAGGACCCCAACGAGGATCAGATTCTCACCAGAGGGCCCACATCACCAAGGGGATGGGAACTAGGCAAGTGTGTCTTCACACCAGTGGGGCCACATCAGCGAAAGTGGAGGAACCCAGCACATGTGGCCTCAAACAAGGGGACACACATCACAAGGGGTCTGGCAGTGAGGCATGCAGGAGGAGACTCAAAACAGAGGGCCCATAGAATAAAAAATGTGAGGAATCCAGCAGTTGGAACCTCTCAGCAGGCGGCCAAGAGCACAGAGTCTATGGGATCCAGGCCGCAGTGAACTTACAGCAGAGGGCCCACATCATGAAACTGTGAGCAACCCAGACGTTGGGACCTCAGAACAGAAGGCCCACATGCCCATGGAGATGGGAACCTGGCAGGAGTGTCCTAGAACCACTGGGCGACCATCAGAAAAATTTGGATCCCAGGAGTTAGGGCCTGAAGCCAGAGTGACCTCATTACCAAGGGGAGTAGACCGCCAGCAGGCACCAACTCCCAACTGAGGGCCCATGTCGCCAAGGTGACGTGTGCCAGCCAGGCAGGAGTGACCTCAGCACAGAGATCCCACGTCACAGAAGTGTGAGGACCCCAACGAGGATCAGATTCTCACCAGAGGGCCCACGTCACCAAGGGGATGGGAACTAGGCAAGTGTGTCTTCACACCAGTGGGGCCACATCAGCGAAAGGTGAGGAACCCAGCACATGTGGCCTCAAACAAGGGGACACACATCACAAGGGGTCTGGCAGTGAGGCATGCAGGAGGAGACTCAAAACAGAGGGCCCATAGAATAAAAAATGTGAGGAATCCAGCAGTTGGAACCTCCCAGCAGGCGGCCCAGAGCACCGAGTCTATGTGATCCAGGCCACAGTGAACTCACAGCAGATGGCCCACATCATGAAACTCTGAGCAACCCAGGCGTTGGGACCTCAGAGCAGGAGGCCCACATCCCCATGGGGATGGGAACTTGGCAGGAGTGTCCTCGTACCACTTAGCACGTATCATAAAATGTGGGTGCCCAGCAGTTATGGCCTGACGCCAGAGGGCCCTCATGACTGACGGGACGAAGCTCCCAGCAGGCTCCAACTGCCACCAAAGGGCCGACGTCACCAAGGCGGGGTGTGCCAGCCAGGCAGGAGTGACCTCAGAGCAGAGCGCCCACCTCACAGAAGTGTGAGGAACCCTATCAGGATCAGACTCTCACCAGAGGGCACACATCGCCAAGTGGATGGGAACCAGGAAGGAGTGTCATCACACCAGGGGGGCCACATCAGCGAAAGGTGAGGAACCCAGCACATGTGGCCTCAAACAAGGGGACACACATCACGAAGGTGCTGGGAGTGAGGCATGCAGGATGAGACTCACAACAGAGGGCCAATAGAATAAAAATTAAGGAAACCAAAAGTTGCAACCTCCAAGCAGGCAGCCCAGAGCACCGACGCTATTGGATACAGGCCGGAGTGAACTCACAGCAGAGGGCCCACATCCTGAAACTGTGAGCAACCCAGGCGTTGGGACAAGAGAACAGAAGGCACACATCTTCATGGGGATGGGAACCGTACAGGAGTGTCGTGGCATCACTGGGCTCACATCAGAAAACGTGGGGAGCCCAGCACTTAGAGCCTGACGCCAGAGGGCCCTGAACACTTAGGAGAGGAGGTTCCCAGCAGGCTGCAACTGCCACCAAAGGGCCGATGTCACCAAGGCAAAGGGAGCAAGCCAGGCAGGAATTACCTCACAGAGAGGGCCCACCTCACAAAAGGGTGAGGAACCCAGCCAGGATCAGACTCTCACCAGAGGTCCCACATCACCAAGTGGATGGGAGCTGGGCAGGAGTGTCCTCACACCAGTGGGGCCACATTATGGAAAGGAGAGGGACCCAGCACACGTGGCCTCAAACATGAGGACACACATCACTAAGGGGCTGGGAGTGAGACAGGCTGGAGGAGCCTCAAAACTGAAGGCCCATAGAATAAAAAGTGAGGAATCCTGCAGTTGGAACCTCCCAGCAGGCGGCAAGGAGCAGTGAGGCTACGGGATCTAAGCCTGTGTGAATTAACACCAGGGAGCCAACATCATGAAACTGTGAGCAACCCAGGCGTTGGGACAAGAGAACAGAAGGCACACATCCCCATGGGGATGGGAACCTTACAAGAGTGTCCTGGCATCACTGGGCTCACATCAGAAAATTTTGGGAGCCCAGGAGTTAGGGCCTGACGCCAGAGGGCCCTCATTACCAAGGGGAGGAGATCCCCAGCAGGCACCAACTCGCAACTGAGGGCCCATGTCGCCAAGGTGATGTGTGCCAGCAAGGCAGGAGTGATGTCACAGCAAAGGGCCTACCTCACAGAAGGGCGAGGAACCCAGCCAGGATAAGACCCTCACCAGAGTGTCCACATGTGTTAGGGGATCGGAAACAGGCAGGAGTGTCCTGACACTGCCACCAGTGTGGCCACATCATATAAATGAGAGAAACCCAGCACATGTGGCCTGAACCAGAGGATCCACATCCCCAAGGGGCACGCAGTGAGTCACGCAGGAGTAGGCTGAAAAAAGAGGGCCCAAAGAATAAAAAAGGTGAGGAATCCAGCAGTTGGAACCTCCGAGCAGGTGGCCCAGAGCACCGAGTCTATGGTACGCAGGCCGCAGTGAAATCACAGCAGAGAGCCCACAGCATGAAACTGTGAGCAACCCAGCTGTTGGGACCTCAGAGCAGAAGGCCCACATCCCCATGTGGATGGGAACCTGGCAGGAGTGTCCTCGCACCACTTAGCACGTATCAGAAAATATGGGAACCCAGCAGTTACAGCCTGACGCCAGAGGGCCCTCATGACCGAGGGGAGGAGGCTCCCAGCAGGTTCCAACTGCTACCACAGGGTCCATGTGGCCAAGGCGATGTGTGCATCCAGGAAGGAGTGACCTCACAGCAGAGGGCCCACCTCACAGAAGTGTGAGGAACCCAACCAGGATCACACTCACCAGAGCGCACACATCTCCGAGGTAATGGGAACCAGGCAGGAGTGTCCTCACACAAGGGGGGCCACATCTGTGAAAGGTGAGGAAACCAGCACATGTGGCCTCAAACCAGAGTGCCCACATCGCCAAGAGGCTCGGAGTGAGGCAGGCAGGAGGTGTCTCACAACACAGGGACCATAGAATAAAAAAGGTGAGGAATCCAGCAGTTGGAAGCTCCAAGCAGGTGGCCCAGATCACCGAGGCCATAGGATCCATGCCAGAGTAAACTCACAGCAGAGGGCCAACATCCTGACACTGTAATCAACCCAGCCGTTGGGACCTCAGAGCAGAAGGCCCACATCCCCATGGGGATGGGAACCTGGCAGGAGTGTCATTGCACCAGTGGGCACACATCAGAAAATGTGGGGAGTCCACCAGTTAGGGCCTGACGCCAGAGGGCCCTCATTACCAACGGGAGGAGGCCCCAGCACGCTCCAAGTGCTACCCGAGGGCCGACGTCACTAAATCAGGGTGTGCGAGCCAGGCAGGACTGACTTCAGAGCAGAGGGCCCACCTCACAAATGTGTGAGGTACCCAACAAGGATCAGACTCTCTCCAGAGGGCCCACATCACCAAGGGGATGAGAACCAGGCAGGAGTGTCCTCTCACCAGTGGAGCCACGTCAGCGAAAGACGAGGGACCCAGCACACGTAGCCTCAAATCAGAGGACACACATCACCAAGGGGCTGGGAGTGAGGCAGGCAGGGGGAGCCTCAAAACAGAGTTCCTATAGAATAACAAAGGTAAGGAATCCCGCAGTTGGAACCTCCCAGCAGGCGGCCAAGAGCAGGGAGGCTATGGGATCCAGGCCTGAGTGAATTCACAACAGAGGGCCCTCATCATGAAACTGTGAGCAACACAGGCGTTGGGACCTCAGAGCTGAAGGCCCACATTCCCATGTGGTTGGGAACCTGCCAGGAGTGTACTCGCACCACAGGGCGCACATCAGAAAATTTGGGAGCCAGGAGTTAGGGCCTGATGCCAGAGGGCCCTCATTACCGAGGGGAGGAGACTCCAAACAGGCACCAACTCCCAACTGAGGGCACACGTCACCAAGGTAACGTTTGCCAGCCAGGCAGGAGTGACCTCGCAGCAGAGGGCCTACCTCACAGAAGGGTGAGCAACCAAGCCAGGATAAGACTCTCACCAGAGGGCCCACATCACCAAGGGGATCGGAACCAGGCAGGAGTGTCCTCACACCAGTGCGGTCACATCATAGAAAGGTGAGGAACCCAGCACATGTGGCCTAAACCAGAGGACCCACATGTCCAATGGCCTCGGAGTGAGGTAGGCAGGAGTAGCCACACAACACAGGGCCCATAGAATAAAAATGGTGAGGAAACCAGCAGTAGGAACCTGCCAGCAGGGAGCCCAGAGCACCGAGACTATGGGATCCAGACCACAGTGAACACAGAGCAGAGGGCCACATCATGAAACTGTGAGCAACCCAGACGTTGGGACCTCAGAGCACAAGGCCCACATCCCAATAGGGATGGGAACCTGGCAGGAGTGTCCTCACACCACTTAGCATGTATCAGAATATGTGGGTACCCAGCAGTTAGGGCCTGACGCCAGAAGGCCCTCATCACCGAGGGAAGGAGGCTCTCAGCAGGCTCCAACTGTCACCAGAGTGCCAACGTCGCCATGGAGGTGTGTGCAAGCCAGGCAGGAGTGACCTCAGAGCAGAGGGCCCACCTCACAGAAGCGTGAGGAACCCAATCAGGATCAGACTCTCACCAGAGGGCCCACATCACCAAGGGGATGGGAACCAGGCAGGAGTGTCCTCACACCAGTGGGGCCACATCACTAAAAGGTGAGGCAACCGGCACATGTGGCCTCAAACCAGAGGACCTACATCAACAAGGGGCTCGCAGTGAGGCAGGCAGGAGGAGCCTCACAACACAGGGACAGAAGTATAAAAATGGTGAGGGATCCTGCAGTTGGAACCTCCCAGCAGGCAGCCCAGAGCACAGAGGCTATGGGATCTAAGCCTGGTGAACTAACACCAGGGAGCCAACATCATGGAACTGTGAGTAACCCAGGCGTTGGGACAAGAGAACAGAAGGCACACATCCCCATGGGGATGGGAACCTTACAAGAGTGTCCTGGCATCACTGGGCTCACATCAGAAAACGTGGGGAGCCCAGCAGTTAGAGCCTGACGCCAGAGGGCCCTCATCACGTAGGAGAGGAGGTTCCCAGCAGGCTCCAACTGCCACCAGAGGGCCGAGCTCACCAAGGCAACTTGTGCCAGCCAGGCAGGAATTGCCTCAGAGAGAGGGCCCACCTCACAGAAGGGTGAGGAACCCATCCAGGATCAGACTATCACCAGAGGACTCACATCACCAAGGGGATCGGAACCAGGCAGGAGTGTCCTCACACCAGTGTGGCCAAATCATAGAAAGGTGAGGAACCCGGAACATGTGGCCTAAACCAGAGGACCCACATCTCCAAGGGGCTCGGAGTGAGGCAGGCAGGAGTAGCCTCACAACACAGGGCCCGTAGAATAAAAAATGTGAGGAATCCAGCATTTGGAACCTCCCACCAGGCGGCAAAGTGCAGCGAGGCTATGGGATCCCGGCCGGTGTGAACTCACAACAGAGGGCCCTCATCATGAAACTGTGAGCAACCCAGACTTTGGGACCACAGAGCAGAAGGCCCACATTCCCATGAGGTTGGGAACCTGGCAGGAGTGTACTCACACCACAGGGCACACATCAGAAAATTTTGGGAGCCCAGGAGTTAGGGCCTGACGCCAGAGGGCCCTCATTACTGAGGGGAGGAGGCTCCCAGCAGGCACCAACTCCCAACTGAGGGCACACGTTGCCAAGGTGACGTGTGCCAGCCAGGCAGGAGTGACCTCTGAGCAGAGGGCCTACGTCACAGAAGTGTGAGGAACCCAGCCAGTATAAGACTCTCCCCAGAGGGCCCACATAACCAAGGGGATCGGAACGAGGCAGGAGTGGCCTCACACCAGTGAGGCCAAATCATAGAAAGGTGAGGAACCCAGAACATGTGGCTTAAACCAGAGGACCAACATCTCCAAGGGGCTTGGAGTGAGGCAGGAAGGAGTAGCCTCACAACACAGGGCCCATAGAATAAAAAATGTGAGGAATCCAGCAGTTGGAACCTCTCAGCAGGCGGCCAAGAGCACAGAGTCTATGGGATCCAGGCCGCAGTGAACTTACAGCAGAGGGCCCACATCATGAAACTGTGAGCAACCCAGCCGTTGGGACCTCAGAACAGAAGGCCCACATGCCCATGGAGATGGGAACCTGGCAGGAGTGTCCTAGAACCACTGGGCGACCATCAGAAAAATTTGGATCCCAGGAGTTAGGGCCTGAAGCCAGAGTGACCTCATTACCAAGGGGAGTAGACCGCCAGCAGGCACCAACTCCCAACTGAGGGCCCATGTCGCCAAGGTGACGTGTGCCAGCCAGGCAGGAGTGACCTCAGCACAGAGATCTCACGTCACGGAAGTGTGAGGACCCCAACGAGGATCAGATTCTCACCAGAGGGCCCACATCACCAAGGGGATGGGAACTAGGCAAGTGAGTCTTCACACCAGTGGGGCCACATCAGCGAAAGTGGAGGAACCCAGCACATGTGGCCTCAAACAAGGGGACACACATCACAAGGGGTCTGGCAGTGAGGCATGCAGGAGGAGACTCAAAACAGAGGGCCCATAGAATAAAAAATGTGAGGAATCCAGCAGTTGGAACCTCTCAGCAGGCGGCCAAGAGCACAGAGTCTATGGGATCCAGGCCGCAGTGAACTTACAGCAGAGGGCCCACATCATGAAACTGTGAGCAACCCAGCCGTTGGGACCTCAGAACAGAAGGCCCACATGCCCATGGAGATGGGAACCTGGCAGGAGTGTCCTAGAACCACTGGGCGACCATCAGAAAAATTTGGATCCCAGGAGTTAGGGCCTGAAGCCAGAGTGACCTCATTACCAAGGGGAGTAGACCGCCAGCAGGCACCAACTCCCAACTGAGGGCCCATGTCGCCAAGGTGACGTGTGCCAGCCAGGCAGGAGTGACCTCAGCACAGAGATCCCACGTCACAGAAGTGTGAGGACCCCAACGAGGATCAGATTCTCACCAGAGGGCCCACGTCACCAAGGGGATGGGAACTAGGCAAGTGTGTCTTCACACCAGTGGGGCCACATCAGCGAAAGGTGAGGAACCCAGCACATGTGGCCTCAAACAAGGGGACACACATCACAAGGGGTCTGGCAGTGAGGCATGCAGGAGGAGACTCAAAACAGAGGGCCCATAGAATAAAAAATGTGAGGAATCCAGCAGTTGGAACCTCCCAGCAGGCGGCCCAGAGCACCGAGTCTATGTGATCCAGGCCACAGTGAACTCACAGCAGATGGCCCACATCATGAAACTCTGAGCAACCCAGGCGTTGGGACCTCAGAGCAGGAGGCCCACATCCCCATGGGGATGGGAACTTGGCAGGAGTGTCCTCGTACCACTTAGCACGTATCATAAAATGTGGGTGCCCAGCAGTTATGGCCTGACGCCAGAGGGCCCTCATGACTGACGGGACGAAGCTCCCAGCAGGCTCCAACTGCCACCAAAGGGCCGACGTCACCAAGGCGGGGTGTGCCAGCCAGGCAGGAGTGACCTCAGAGCAGAGCGCCCACCTCACAGAAGTGTGAGGAACCCTATCAGGATCAGACTCTCACCAGAGGGCACACATCGCCAAGTGGATGGGAACCAGGAAGGAGTGTCATCACACCAGGGGGGCCACATCAGCGAAAGGTGAGGAACCCAGCACATGTGGCCTCAAACAAGGGGACACACATCACGAAGGTGCTGGGAGTGAGGCATGCAGGATGAGACTCACAACAGAGGGCCAATAGAATAAAAATTAAGGAAACCAAAAGTTGCAACCTCCAAGCAGGCAGCCCAGAGCACCGACGCTATTGGATACAGGCCGGAGTGAACTCACAGCAGAGGGCCCACATCCTGAAACTGTGAGCAACCCAGGCGTTGGGACAAGAGAACAGAAGGCACACATCTTCATGGGGATGGGAACCGTACAGGAGTGTCGTGGCATCACTGGGCTCACATCAGAAAACGTGGGGAGCCCAGCACTTAGAGCCTGACGCCAGAGGGCCCTGAACACTTAGGAGAGGAGGTTCCCAGCAGGCTGCAACTGCCACCAAAGGGCCGATGTCACCAAGGCAAAGGGAGCAAGCCAGGCAGGAATTACCTCACAGAGAGGGCCCACCTCACAAAAGGGTGAGGAACCCAGCCAGGATCAGACTCTCACCAGAGGTCCCACATCACCAAGTGGATGGGAGCTGGGCAGGAGTGTCCTCACACCAGTGGGGCCACATTATGGAAAGGAGAGGGACCCAGCACACGTGGCCTCAAACATGAGGACACACATCACCAAGGGGCTGGGAGTGAGACAGGCTGGAGGAGCCTCAAAACTGAAGGCCCATAGAATAAAAAGTGAGGAATCCTGCAGTTGGAACCTCCCAGCAGGCGGCAAGGAGCAGTGAGGCTACGGGATCTAAGCCTGTGTGAATTAACACCAGGGAGCCAACATCATGAAACTGTGAGCAACCCAGGCGTTGGGACAAGAGAACAGAAGGCACACATCCCCATGGGGATGGGAACCTTACAAGAGTGTCCTGGCATCACTGGGCTCACATCAGGAAATTTTGGGAGCCCAGGAGTTAGGGCCTGACGCCAGAGGGCCCTCATTACCAAGGGGAGGAGATCCCCAGCAGGCACCAACTCGCAACTGAGGGCCCATGTCGCCAAGGTGATGTGTGCCAGCAAGGCAGGAGTGATGTCACAGCAAAGGGCCTACCTCACAGAAGGGCGAGGAACCCAGCCAGGATAAGACCCTCACCAGAGTGTCCACATGTGTTAGGGGATCGGAAACAGGCAGGAGTGTCCTGACACTGCCACCAGTGTGGCCACATCATATAAATGAGAGAAACCCAGCACATGTGGCCTGAACCAGAGGATCCACATCCCCAAGGGGCACGCAGTGAGTCACGCAGGAGTAGGCTGAAAAAAGAGGGCCCAAAGAATAAAAAAGGTGAGGAATCCAGCAGTTGGAACCTCCGAGCAGGTGGCCCAGAGCACCGAGTCTATGGTACGCAGGCCGCAGTGAAATCACAGCAGAGAGCCCACAGCATGAAACTGTGAGCAACCCAGCTGTTGGGACCTCAGAGCAGAAGGCCCACATCCCCATGTGGATGGGAACCTGGCAGGAGTGTCCTCGCACCACTTAGCACGTATCAGAAAATATGGGAACCCAGCAGTTACAGCCTGACGCCAGAGGGCCCTCATGACCGAGGGGAGGAGGCTCCCAGCAGGTTCCAACTGCTACCACAGGGTCCATGTGGCCAAGGCGATGTGTGCATCCAGGAAGGAGTGACCTCACAGCAGAGGGCCCACCTCACAGAAGTGTGAGGAACCCAACCAGGATCACACTCACCAGAGCGCACACATCTCCGAGGTAATGGGAACCAGGCAGGAGTGTCCTCACACAAGGGGGGCCACATCTGTGAAAGGTGAGGAAACCAGCACATGTGGCCTCAAACCAGAGTGCCCACATCGCCAAGAGGCTCGGAGTGAGGCAGGCAGGAGGTGTCTCACAACACAGGGACCATAGAATAAAAAAGGTGAGGAATCCAGCAGTTGGAAGCTCCAAGCAGGTGGCCCAGATCACCGAGGCCATAGGATCCATGCCAGAGTAAACTCACAGCAGAGGGCCAACATCCTGACACTGTAATCAACCCAGCCGTTGGGACCTCAGAGCAGAAGGCCCACATCCCCATGGGGATGGGAACCTGGCAGGAGTGTCATTGCACCAGTGGGCACACATCAGAAAATGTGGGGAGTCCACCAGTTAGGGCCTGACGCCAGAGGGCCCTCATTACCAACGGGAGGAGGCCCCAGCACGCTCCAAGTGCTACCCGAGGGCCGACGTCACTAAATCAGGGTGTGCGAGCCAGGCAGGACTGACTTCAGAGCAGAGGGCCCACCTCACAAATGTGTGAGGTACCCAACAAGGATCAGACTCTCTCCAGAGGGCCCACATCACCAAGGGGATGAGAACCAGGCAGGAGTGTCCTCTCACCAGTGGAGCCACGTCAGCGAAAGACGAGGGACCCAGCACACGTAGCCTCAAATCAGAGGACACACATCACCAAGGGGCTGGGAGTGAGGCAGGCAGGGGGAGCCTCAAAACAGAGTTCCTATAGAATAACAAAGGTAAGGAATCCCGCACTTGGAACCTCCCAGCAGGCGGCCAAGAGCAGGGAGGCTATGGGATCCAGGCCTGAGTGAATTCACAACAGAGGGCCCTCATCATGAAACTGTGAGCAACACAGGCGTTGGGACCTCAGAGCTGAAGGCCCACATTCCCATGTGGTTGGGAACCTGCCAGGAGTGTACTCGCACCACAGGGCGCACATCAGAAAATTTGGGAGCCAGGAGTTAGGGCCTGATGCCAGAGGGCCCTCATTACCGAGGGGAGGAGACTCCAAACAGGCACCAACTCCCAACTGAGGGCACACGTCACCAAGGTAACGTTTGCCAGCCAGGCAGGAGTGACCTCGCAGCAGAGGGCCTACCTCACAGAAGGGTGAGCAACCAAGCCAGGATAAGACTCTCACCAGAGGGCCCACATCACCAAGGGGATCGGAACCAGGCAGGAGTGTCCTCACACCAGTGCGGTCACATCATAGAAAGGTGAGGAACCCAGCACATGTGGCCTAAACCAGAGGACCCACATGTCCAATGGCCTCGGAGTGAGGTAGGCAGGAGTAGCCACACAACACAGGGCCCATAGAATAAAAATGGTGAGGAAACCAGCAGTAGGAACCTGCCAGCAGGGAGCCCAGAGCACCGAGACTATGGGATCCAGACCACAGTGAACACAGAGCAGAGGGCCACATCATGAAACTGTGAGCAACCCAGACGTTGGGACCTCAGAGCACAAGGCCCACATCCCAATAGGGATGGGAACCTGGCAGGAGTGTCCTCACACCACTTAGCATGTATCAGAATATGTGGGTACCCAGCAGTTAGGGCCTGACGCCAGAAGGCCCTCATCACCGAGGGAAGGAGGCTCTCAGCAGGCTCCAACTGTCACCAGAGTGCCAACGTCGCCATGGAGGTGTGTGCAAGCCAGGCAGGAGTGACCTCAGAGCAGAGGGCCCACCTCACAGAAGCGTGAGGAACCCAATCAGGATCAGACTCTCACCAGAGGGCCCACATCACCAAGGGGATGGGAACCAGGCAGGAGTGTCCTCACACCAGTGGGGCCACATCACTAAAAGGTGAGGCAACCGGCACATGTGGCCTCAAACCAGAGGACCTACATCAACAAGGGGCTCGCAGTGAGGCAGGCAGGAGGAGCCTCACAACACAGGGACAGAAGTATAAAAATGGTGAGGGATCCTGCAGTTGGAACCTCCCAGCAGGCAGCCCAGAGCACAGAGGCTATGGGATCTAAGCCTGGTGAACTAACACCAGGGAGCCAACATCATGAAACTGTGAGTAACCCAGGCGTTGGGACAAGAGAACAGAAGGCACACATCCCCATGGGGATGGGAACCTTACAAGAGTGTCCTGGCATCACTGGGCTCACATCAGAAAACGTGGGGAGCCCAGCAGTTAGAGCCTGACGCCAGAGGGCCCTCATCACGTAGGAGAGGAGGTTCCCAGCAGGCTCCAACTGCCACCAGAGGGCCGAGCTCACCAAGGCAACTTGTGCCAGCCAGGCAGGAATTGCCTCAGAGAGAGGGCCCACCTCACAGAAGGGTGAGGAACCCATCCAGGATCAGACTATCACCAGAGGACTCACATCACCAAGGGGATCGGAACCAGGCAGGAGTGTCCTCACACCAGTGTGGCCAAATCATAGAAAGGTGAGGAACCCGGAACATGTGGCCTAAACCAGAGGACCCACATCTCCAAGGGGCTCGGAGTGAGGCAGGCAGGAGTAGCCTCACAACACAGGGCCCGTAGAATAAAAAATGTGAGGAATCCAGCATTTGGAACCTCCCACCAGGCGGCAAAGTGCAGCGAGGCTATGGGATCCCGGCCGGGGTGAACTCACAACAGAGGGCCCTCATCATGAAACTGTGAGCAACCCAGACTTTGGGACCACAGAGCAGAAGGCCCACATTCCCATGAGGTTGGGAACCTGGCAGGAGTGTACTCACACCACAGGGCACACATCAGAAAATTTTGGGAGCCCAGGAGTTAGGGCCTGACGCCAGAGGGCCCTCATTACTGAGGGGAGGAGGCTCCCAGCAGGCACCAACTCCCAACTGAGGGCACACGTTGCCAAGGTGACGTGTGCCAGCCAGGCAGGAGTGACCTCTGAGCAGAGGGCCTACGTCACAGAAGTGTGAGGAACCCAGCCAGTATAAGACTCTCCCCAGAGGGCCCACATAACCAAGGGGATCGGAACGAGGCAGGAGTGGCCTCACACCAGTGAGGCCAAATCATAGAAAGGTGAGGAACCCAGAACATGTGGCTTAAACCAGAGGACCAACATCTCCAAGGGGCTTGGAGTGAGGCAGGAAGGAGTAGCCTCACAACACAGGGCCCATAGAATAAAAAATGTGAGGAATCCAGCAGTTGGAACCTCTCAGCAGGCGGCCAAGAGCACAGAGTCTATGGGATCCAGGCCGCAGTGAACTTACAGCAGAGGGCCCACATCATGAAACTGTGAGCAACCCAGCCGTTGGGACCTCAGAACAGAAGGCCCACATGCCCATGGAGATGGGAACCTGGCAGGAGTGTCCTAGAACCACTGGGCGACCATCAGAAAAATTTGGATCCCAGGAGTTAGGGCCTGAAGCCAGAGTGACCTCATTACCAAGGGGAGTAGACCGCCAGCAGGCACCAACTCCCAACTGAGGGCCCATGTCGCCAAGGTGACGTGTGCCAGCCAGGCAGGAGTGACCTCAGCACAGAGATCCCACGTCACGGAAGTGTGAGGACCCCAACGAGGATCAGATTCTCACCAGAGGGCCCACATCACCAAGGGGATGGGAACTAGGCAAGTGTGTCTTCACACCAGTGGGGCCACATCAGCGAAAGTGGAGGAACCCAGCACATGTGGCCTCAAACAAGGGGACACACATCACAAGGGGTCTGGCAGTGAGGCATGCAGGAGGAGACTCAAAACAGAGGGCCCATAGAATAAAAAATGTGAGGAATCCAGCAGTTGGAACCTCTCAGCAGGCGGCCAAGAGCACAGAGTCTATGGGATCCAGGCCGCAGTGAACTTACAGCAGAGGGCCCACATCATGAAACTGTGAGAAACCCAGCCGTTGGGACCTCAGAACAGAAGGCCCACATGCCCATGGAGATGGGAACCTGGCAGGAGTGTCCTAGAACCACTGGGCGACCATCAGAAAAATTTGGATCCCAGGAGTTAGGGCCTGAAGCCAGAGTGACCTCATTACCAAGGGGAGTAGACCGCCAGCAGGCACCAACTCCCAACTGAGGGCCCATCTCGCCAACGTGACGTGTGCCAGCCAGGCAGGAGTGACCTCAGCACAGAGATCCCACGTCACGGAAGTGTGAGGACCCCAACGAGGATCAGATTCTCACCAGAGGGCCCACGTCACCAAGGGGATGGGAACTAGGCAAGTGTGTCTTCACACCAGTGGGGCCACATCAGCGAAAGTGGAGGAACCCAGCACATGTGGCCTCAAACAAGGGGACACACATCACAAGGGGTCTGGCAGTGAGGCATGCAGGAGGAGACTCAAAACAGAGGGCCCATAGAATAAAAAATGTGAGGAGTCCAGCAGTTGGAACCTCCCAGCAGGCGGCCCAGAGCACCGAGTCTATGTGATCCAGGCCACAGTGAACTCACAGCAGATGGCCCACATCATGAAACTCTGAGCAACCCAGGCGTTGGGACCTCAGAGCAGGAGGCCCACATCCCCATGGGGATGGGAACTTGGCAGGAGTGTCCTCGTACCACTTAGCACGTATCATAAAATGTGGGTGCCCAGCAGTTATGGCCTGACGCCAGAGGGCCCTCATGACTGACGGGACGAAGCTCCCAGCAGGCTCCAACTGCCACCAAAGGGCCGACGTCACCAAGGCGGGGTGTGCCAGCCAGGCAGGAGTGACCTCAGAGCAGAGCGCCCACCTCACAGAAGTGTGAGGAACCCTATCAGGATCAGACTCTCACCAGAGGGCACACATCGCCAAGTGGATGGGAACCAGGAAGGAGTGTCATCACACCAGGGGGGCCACATCAGTGAAAGGTGAGGAACCCAGCACATGTGGCCTCAAACAAGGGGACACACATCACGAAGGTGCTGGGAGTGAGGCATGCAGGATGAGACTCACAACAGAGGGCCAATAGAATAAAAATTAAGGAAACCAAAAGTTGCAACCTCCAAGCAGGCAGCCCAGAGCACCGACGCTATTGGATACAGGCCGGAGTGAACTCACAGCAGAGGGCCCACATCCTGAAACTGTGAGCAACCCAGGCGTTGGGACAAGAGAACAGAAGGCACACATCTTCATGGGGATGGGAACCGTACAGGAGTGTTGTGGCATCACTGGGCTCACATCAGAAAACGTGGGGAGCCCAGCACTTAGAGCCTGACGCCAGAGGGCCCTGAACACTTAGGAGAGGAGGTTCCCAGCAGGCTGCAACTGCCACCAAAGGGCCGATGTCACCAAGGCAAAGGGAGCAAGCCAGGCAGGAATTACCTCACAGAGAGGGCCCACCTCACAAAAGGGTGAGGAACCCAGCCAGGATCAGACTCTCACCAGAGGTCCCACATCACCAAGTGGATGGGAGCTGGGCAGGAGTGTCCTCACACCAGTGGGGCCACATTATGGAAAGGAGAGGGACCCAGCACACGTGGCCTCAAACATGAGGACACACATCACCAAGGGGCTGGGAGTGAGACAGGCTGGAGGAGCCTCAAAACTGAAGGCCCATAGAATAAAAAGTGAGGAATCCTGCAGTTGGAACCTCCCAGCAGGCGGCAAGGAGCAGTGAGGCTACGGGATCTAAGCCTGTGTGAATTAACACCAGGGAGCCAACATCATGAAACTGTGAGCAACCCAGGCGTTGGGACAAGAGAACAGAAGGCACACATCCCCATGGGGATGGGAACCTTACAAGAGTGTCCTGGCATCACTGGGCTCACATCAGAAAATTTTGGGAGCCCAGGAGTTAGGGCCTGACGCCAGAGGGCCCTCATTACCAAGGGGAGGAGATCCCCAGCAGGCACCAACTCGCAACTGAGGGCCCATGTCGCCAAGGTGATGTGTGCCAGCAAGGCAGGAGTGATGTCACAGCAAAGGGCCTACCTCACAGAAGGGCGAGGAACCCAGCCAGGATAAGACCCTCACCAGAGTGTCCACATGTGTTAGGGGATCGGAAACAGGCAGGAGTGTCCTGACGCTGCCACCAGTGTGGCCACATCATATAAATGAGAGAAACCCAGCACATGTGGCCTGAACCAGAGGATCCACATCCCCAAGGGGCACGCAGTGAGTCACGCAGGAGTAGGCTGAAAAAAGAGGGCCCAAAGAATAAAAAAGGTGAGGAATCCAGCAGTTGGAACCTCCGAGCAGGTGGCCCAGAGCACCGAGTCTATGGTACGCAGGCCGCAGTGAAATCACAGCAGAGAGCCCACAGCATGAAACTGTGAGCAACCCAGCTGTTGGGACCTCAGAGCAGAAGGCCCACATCCCCATGTGGATGGGAACCTGGCAGGAGTGTCCTCGCACCACTTAGCACGTATCAGAAAATATGGGAACCCAGCAGTTACAGCCTGACGCCAGAGGGCCCTCATGACCGAGGGGAGGAGGCTCCCAGCACGTTCCAACTGCTACCACAGGGCCCATGTGGCCAAGGCGATGTGTGCATCCAGGAAGGAGTGACCTCACAGCAGAGGGCCCACCTCACAGAAGTGTGAGGAACCCAACCAGGATCACACTCACCAGAGCGCACACATCTCCGAGGTAATGGGAACCAGGCAGGAGTGTCCTCACACAAGGGGGGCCACATCTGTGAAAGGTGAAGAAACCAGCACATGTGGCCTCAAACCAGAGTGCCCACATCGCCAAGAGGCTCGGAGTGAGGCAGGCAGGAGGTGTCTCACAACACAGGGACCATAGAATAAAAAAGGTGAGGAATCCAGCAGTTGGAAGCTCCAAGCAGGTGGCCCAGATCACCGAGGCCATAGGATCCATGCCAGAGTAAACTCACAGCAGAGGGCCAACATCCTGACACTGTAATCAACCCAGCCGTTGGGACCTCAGAGCAGAAGGCCCACATCCCCATGGGGATGGGAACCTGGCAGGAGTGTCATTGCACCAGTGGGCACACATCAGAAAATGTGGGGAGTCCACCAGTTAGGGCCTGACGCCAGAGGGCCCTCATTACCAACGGGAGGAGGCCCCAGCACGCTCCAAGTGCTACCCGAGGGCCGACGTCACTAAATCAGGGTGTGCGAGCCAGGCAGGACTGACTTCAGAGCAGAGGGCCCACCTCACAAATGTGTGAGGTACCCAACAAGGATCAGACTCTCTCCAGAGGGCCCACATCACCAAGGGGATGAGAACCAGGCAGGAGTGTCCTCTCACCAGTGGAGCCACGTCAGCGAAAGACGAGGGACCCAGCACACGTAGCCTCAAATCAGAGGACACACATCACCAAGGGGCTGGGAGTGAGGCAGGCAGGGGGAGCCTCAAAACAGAGTTCCTATAGAATAACAAAGGTAAGGAATCCCGCAGTTGGAACCTCCCAGCAGGCGGCCAAGAGCAGGGAGGCTATGGGATCCAGGCCTGAGTGAATTCACAACAGAGGGCCTTCATCATGAAACTGTGAGCAACACAGGCGTTGGGACCTCAGAGCTGAAGGCCCACATTCCCATGTGGTTGGGAACCTGCCAGGAGTGTACTCGCACCACAGGGCGCACATCAGAAAATTTGGGAGCCAGGAGTTAGGGCCTGATGCCAGAGGGCCCTCATTACCGAGGGGAGGAGACTCCAAACAGGCACCAACTCCCAACTGAGGGCACACGTCACCAAGGTAACGTTTGCCAGCCAGGCAGGAGTGACCTCGCAGCAGAGGGCCTACCTCACAGAAGGGTGAGCAACCATCCAGGATAAGACTCTCACCAGAGGGCCCACATCACCAAGGGGATCGGAACCAGGCAGGAGTGTCCTCACACCAGTGCGGTCACATCATAGAAAGGTGAGGAACCCAGCACATGTGGCCTAAACCAGAGGACCCACATGTCCAATGGCCTCGGAGTGAGGTAGGCAGGAGTAGCCACACAACACAGGGCCCATAGAATAAAAATGGTGAGGAAACCAGCAGTAGGAACCTGCCAGCAGGGAGCCCAGAGCACCGAGACTATGGGATCCAGACCACAGTGAACACAGAGCAGAGGGCCACATCATGAAACTGTGAGCAACCCAGACGTTGGGACCTCAGAGCACAAGGCCCACATCCCAATAGGGATGGGAACCTGGCAGGAGTGTCCTCACACCACTTAGCATGTATCAGAATATGTGGGTACCCAGCAGTTAGGGCCTGACGCCAGAAGGCCCTCATCACCGAGGGAAGGAGGCTCTCAGCAGGCTCCAACTGTCACCAGAGTGCCAACGTCGCCATGGAGGTGTGTGCAAGCCAGGCAGGAGTGACCTCAGAGCAGAGGGCCCACCTCACAGAAGCGTGAGGAACCCCATCAGGATCAGACTCTCACCAGAGGGCCCACATCACCAAGGGGATGGGAACCAGGCAGGAGTGTCCTCACACCAGTGGGGCCACATCACTAAAAGGTGAGGCAACCGGCACATGTGGCCTCAAACCAGAGGACCTACATCAACAAGGGGCTCGCAGTGAGGCAGGCAGGAGGAGCCTCACAACACAGGGACAGAAGTATAAAAATGGTGAGGGATCCTGCAGTTGGAACCTCCCAGCAGGCAGCCCAGAGCACAGAGGCTATGGGATCTAAGCCTGGTGAACTAACACCAGGGAGCCAACATCATGGAACTGTGAGTAACCCAGGCGTTGGGACAAGAGAACAGAAGGCACACATCCCCATGGGGATGGGAACCTTACAAGAGTGTCCTGGCATCACTGGGCTCACATCAGAAAACGTGGGGAGCCCAGCAGTTAGAGCCTGACGCCAGAGGGCCCTCATCACGTAGGAGAGGAGGTTCCCAGCAGGCTCCAACTGCCACCAGAGGGCCGAGCTCACCAAGGCAACTTGTGCCAGCCAGGCAGGAATTGCCTCAGAGAGAGGGCCCACCTCACAGAAGGGTGAGGAACCCATCCAGGATCAGACTATCACCAGAGGACTCACATCACCAAGGGGATCGGAACCAGGCAGGAGTGTCCTCACACCAGTGTGGCCAAATCATAGAAAGGTGAGGAACCCGGAACATGTGGCCTAAACCAGAGGACCCACATCTCCAAGGGGCTCGGAGTGAGGCAGGCAGGAGTAGCCTCACAACACAGGGCCCGTAGAATAAAAAATGTGAGGAATCCAGCATTTGGAACCTCCCACCAGGCGGCAAAGTGCAGCGAGGCTATGGGATCCCGGCCGGTGTGAACTCACAACAGAGGGCCCTCATCATGAAACTGTGAGCAACCCAGACTTTGGGACCACAGAGCAGAAGGCCCACATTCCCATGAGGTTGGGAACCTGGCAGGAGTGTACTCACACCACAGGGCACACATCAGAAAATTTTGGGAGCCCAGGAGTTAGGGCCTGACGCCAGAGGGCCCTCATTACTGAGGGGAGGAGGCTCCCAGCAGGCACCAACTCCCAACTGAGGGCACACGTTGCCAAGGTGACGTGTGCCAGCCAGGCAGGAGTGACCTCTGAGCAGAGGGCCTACGTCACAGAAGTGTGAGGAACCCAGCCAGTATAAGACTCTCCCCAGAGGGCCCACATAACCAAGGGGATCGGAACGAGGCAGGAGTGGCCTCACACCAGTGAGGCCAAATCATAGAAAGGTGAGGAACCCAGAACATGTGGCTTAAACCAGAGGACCAACATCTCCAAGGGGCTTGGAGTGAGGCAGGAAGGAGTAGCCTCACAACACAGGGCCCATAGAATAAAAAATGTGAGGAATCCAGCAGTTGGAACCTCTCAGCAGGCGGCCAAGAGCACAGAGTCTATGGGATCCAGGCCGCAGTGAACTTACAGCAGAGGGCCCACATCATGAAACTGTGAGCAACCCAGCCGTTGGGACCTCAGAACAGAAGGCCCACATGCCCATGGAGATGGGAACCTGGCAGGAGTGTCCTAGAACCACTGGGCGACCATCAGAAAAATTTGGATCCCAGGAGTTAGGGCCTGAAGCCAGAGTGACCTCATTACCAAGGGGAGTAGACCGCCAGCAGGCACCAACTCCCAACTGAGGGCCCATGTCGCCAAGGTGACGTGTGCCAGCCAGGCAGGAGTGACCTCAGCACAGAGATCCCACGTCACGGAAGTGTGAGGACCCCAACGAGGATCAGATTCTCACCAGAGGGCCCACATCACCAAGGGGATGGGAACTAGGCAAGTGTGTCTTCACACCAGTGGGGCCACATCAGCGAAAGTGGAGGAACCCAGCACATGTGGCCTCAAACAAGGGGACACACATCACAAGGGGTCTGGCAGTGAGGCATGCAGGAGGAGACTCAAAACAGAGGGCCCATAGAATAAAAAATGTGAGAAATCCAGCAGTTGGAACCCCTCAGCAGGCGGCCAAGAGCACAGAGTCTATGGGATCCAGGCCGCAGTGAACTTACAGCAGAGGGCCCACATCATGAAACTGTGAGCAACCCAGCCGTTGGGACCTCAGAACAGAAGGCCCACATGCCCATGGAGATGGGAACCTGGCAGGAGTGTCCTAGAACCACTGGGCGACCATCAGAAAAATTTGGATCCCAGGAGTTAGGGCCTGAAGCCAGAGTGACCTCATTACCAAGGGGAGTAGACCGCCAGCAGGCACCAACTCCCAACTGAGGGCCCATGTCGCCAAGGTGACGTGTGCCAGCCAGGCAGGAGTGACCTCAGCACAGAGATCCCACGTCACAGAAGTGTGAGGACCCCAACGAGGATCAGATTCTCACCAGAGGGCCCACGTCACCAAGGGGATGGGAACTAGGCAAGTGTGTCTTCACACCAGTGGGGCCACATCAGCGAAAGGTGAGGAACCCAGCACATGTGGCCTCAAACAAGGGGACACACATCACAAGGGGTCTGGCAGTGAGGCATGCAGGAGGAGACTCAAAACAGAGGGCCCATAGAATAAAAAATGTGAGGAATCCAGCAGTTGGAACCTCCCAGCAGGCGGCCCAGAGCACCGAGTCTATGTGATCCAGGCCACAGTGAACTCACAGCAGATGGCCCACATCATGAAACTCTGAGCAACCCAGGCGTTGGGACCTCAGAGCAGGAGGCCCACATCCCCATGGAGATGGGAACTTGGCAGGAGTGTCCTCGTACCACTTAGCACGTATCATAAAATGTGGGTGCCCAGCAGTTATGGCCTGACGCCAGAGGGCCCTCATGACTGACGGGAGGAAGCTCCCAGCAGGCTCCAACTGCCACCAAAGGGCCGACGTCACCAAGGCGGGGTGTGCCAGCCAGGCAGGAGTGACCTCAGAGCAGAGCGCCCACCTCACAGAAGTGTGAGGAACCCTATCAGGATCAGACTCTCACCAGAGGGCACACATCGCCAAGTGGATGGGAACCAGGAAGGAGTGTCATCACACCAGGGGGGCCACATCAGCGAAAGGTGAGGAACCCAGCACATGTGGCCTCAAACAAGGGGACACACATCACGAAGGTGCTGGGAGTGAGGCATGCAGGATGAGACTCACAACAGAGGGCCAATAGAATAAAAATTAAGGAAACCAAAAGTTGCAACCTCCAAGCAGGCAGCCCAGAGCACCGACGCTATTGGATACAGGCCGGAGTGAACTCACAGCAGAGGGCCCACATCCTGAAACTGTGAGCAACCCAGGCGTTGGGACAAGAGAACAGAAGGCACACATCTTCATGGGGATGGGAACCGTACAGGAGTGTCGTGGCATCACTGGGCTCACATCAGAAAACGTGGGGAGCCCAGCACTTAGAGCCTGACGCCAGAGGGCCCTGAACACTTAGGAGAGGAGGTTCCCAGCAGGCTGCAACTGCCACCAAAGGGCCGATGTCACCAAGGCAAAGGGAGCAAGCCAGGCAGGAATTACCTCACAGAGAGGGCCCACCTCACAAAAGGGTGAGGAACCCAGCCAGGATCAGACTCTCACCAGAGGTCCCACATCACCAAGTGGATGGGAGCTGGGCAGGAGTGTCCTCACACCAGTGGGGCCACATTATGGAAAGGAGAGGGACCCAGCACACGTGGCCTCAAACATGAGGACACACATCACCAAGGGGCTGGGAGTGAGACAGGCTGGAGGAGCCTCAAAACTGAAGGCCCATAGAATAAAAAGTGAGGAATCCTGCAGTTGGAACCTCCCAGCAGGCGGCAAGGAGCAGTGAGGCTACGGGATCTAAGCCTGTGTGAATTAACACCAGGGAGCCAACATCATGAAACTGTGAGCAACCCAGGCGTTGGGACAAGAGAACAGAAGGCACACATCCCCATGGGGATGGGAACCTTACAAGAGTGTCCTGGCATCACTGGGCTCACATCAGAAAATTTTGGGAGCCCAGGAGTTAGGGCCTGACGCCAGAGGGCCCTCATTACCAAGGGGAGGAGATCCCCAGCAGGCACCAACTCGCAACTGAGGGCCCATGTCGCCAAGGTGATGTGTGCCAGCAAGGCAGGAGTGATGTCACAGCAAAGGGCCTACCTCACAGAAGGGCGAGGAACCCAGCCAGGATAAGACCCTCACCAGAGTGTCCACATGTGTTAGGGGATCGGAAACAGGCAGGAGTGTCCTGACACTGCCACCAGTGTGGCCACATCATATAAATGAGAGAAACCCAGCACATGTGGCCTGAACCAGAGGATCCACATCCCCAAGGGGCACGCAGTGAGTCACGCAGGAGTAGGCTGAAAAAAGAGGGCCCAAAGAATAAAAAAGGTGAGGAATCCAGCAGTTGGAACCTCCGAGCAGGTGGCCCAGAGCACCGAGTCTATGGTACGCAGGCCGCAGTGAAATCACAGCAGAGAGCCCACAGCATGAAACTGTGAGCAACCCAGCTGTTGGGACCTCAGAGCAGAAGGCCCACATCCCCATGTGGATGGGAACCTGGCAGGAGTGTCCTCGCACCACTTAGCACGTATCAGAAAATATGGGAACCCAGCAGTTACAGCCTGACGCCAGAGGGCCCTCATGACCGAGGGGAGGAGGCTCCCAGCACGTTCCAACTGCTACCACAGGGCCCATGTGGCCAAGGCGATGTGTGCATCCAGGAAGGAGTGACCTCACAGCAGAGGGCCCACCTCACAGAAGTGTGAGGAACCCAACCAGGATCACACTCACCAGAGCGCACACATCTCCGAGGTAATGGGAACCAGGCAGGAGTGTCCTCACACAAGGGGGGCCACATCTGTGAAAGGTGAGGAAACCAGCACATGTGGCCTCAAACCAGAGTGCCCACATCGCCAAGAGGCTCGGAGTGAGGCAGGCAGGAGGTGTCTCACAACACAGGGACCATAGAATAAAAAAGGTGAGGAATCCAGCAGTTGGAAGCTCCAAGCAGGTGGCCCAGATCACCGAGGCCATAGGATCCATGCCAGAGTAAACTCACAGCAGAGGGCCAACATCCTGACACTGTAATCAACCCAGCCGTTGGGACCTCAGAGCAGAAGGCCCACATCCCCATGGGGATGGGAACCTGGCAGGAGTGTCATTGCACCAGTGGGCACACATCAGAAAATGTGGGGAGTCCACCAGTTAGGGCCTGACGACAGAGGGCCCTCATTACCAACGGGAGGAGGCCCCAGCACGCTCCAAGTGCTACCCGAGGGCCGACGTCACTAAATCAGGGTGTGCGAGCCAGGCAGGACTGACTTCAGAGCAGAGGGCCCACCTCACAAATGTGTGAGGTACCCAACAAGGATCAGACTCTCTCCAGAGGGCCCACATCACCAAGGGGATGAGAACCAGGCAGGAGTGTCCTCTCACCAGTGGAGCCACGTCAGCGAAAGACGAGGGACCCAGCACACGTAGCCTCAAATCAGAGGACACACATCACCAAGGGGCTGGGAGTGAGGCAGGCAGGGGGAGCCTCAAAACAGAGTTCCTATAGAATAACAAAGGTAAGGAATCCCGCAGTTGGAACCTCCCAGCAGGCGGCCAAGAGCAGGGAGGCTATGGGATCCAGGCCTGAGTGAATTCACAACAGAGGGCCCTCATCATGAAACTGTGAGCAACACAGGCGTTGGGACCTCAGAGCTGAAGGCCCACATTCCCATGTGGTTGGGAACCTGCCAGGAGTGTACTCGCACCACAGGGCGCACATCAGAAAATTTGGGAGCCAGGAGTTAGGGCCTGATGCCAGAGGGCCCTCATTACCGAGGGGAGGAGACTCCAAACAGGCACCAACTCCCAACTGAGGGCACACGTCACCAAGGTAACGTTTGCCAGCCAGGCAGGAGTGACCTCGCAGCAGAGGGCCTACCTCACAGAAGGGTGAGCAACCAAGCCAGGATAAGACTCTCACCAGAGGGCCCACATCACCAAGGGGATCGGAACCAGGCAGGAGTGTCCTCACACCAGTGCGGTCACATCATAGAAAGGTGAGGAACCCAGCACATGTGGCCTAAACCAGAGGACCCACATGTCCAATGGCCTCGGAGTGAGGTAGGCAGGAGTAGCCACACAACACAGGGCCCATAGAATAAAAATGGTGAGGAAACCAGCAGTAGGAACCTGCCAGCAGGGAGCCCAGAGCACCGAGACTATGGGATCCAGACCACAGTGAACACAGAGCAGAGGGCCACATCATGAAACTGTGAGCAACCCAGACGTTGGGACCTCAGAGCACAAGGCCCACATCCCAATAGGGATGGGAACCTGGCAGGAGTGTCCTCACACCACTTAGCATGTATCAGAATATGTGGGTACCCAGCAGTTAGGGCCTGACGCCAGAAGGCCCTCATCACCGAGGGAAGGAGGCTCTCAGCAGGCTCCAACTGTCACCAGAGTGCCAACGTCGCCATGGAGGTGTGTGCAAGCCAGGCAGGAGTGACCTCAGAGCAGAGGGCCCACCTCACAGAAGCGTGAGGAACCCCATCAGGATCAGACTCTCACCAGAGGGCCCACATCACCAAGGGGATGGGAACCAGGCAGGAGTGTCCTCACACCAGTGGGGCCACATCACTAAAAGGTGAGGCAACCGGCACATGTGGCCTCAAACCAGAGGACCTACATCAACAAGGGGCTCGCAGTGAGGCAGGCAGGAGGAGCCTCACAACACAGGGACAGAAGTATAAAAATGGTGAGGGATCCTGCAGTTGGAACCTCCCAGCAGGCAGCCCAGAGCACAGAGGCTATGGGATCTAAGCCTGGTGAACTAACACCAGGGAGCCAACATCATGAAACTGTGAGTAACCCAGGCGTTGGGACAAGAGAACAGAAGGCACACATCCCCATGGGGATGGGAACCTTACAAGAGTGTCCTGGCATCACTGGGCTCACATCAGAAAACGTGGGGAGCCCAGCAGTTAGAGCCTGACGCCAGAGGGCCCTCATCACGTAGGAGAGGAGGTTCCCAGCAGGCTCCAACTGCCACCAGAGGGCCGAGCTCACCAAGGCAACTTGTGCCAGCCAGGCAGGAATTGCCTCAGAGAGAGGGCCCACCTCACAGAAGGGTGAGGAACCCATCCAGGATCAGACTATCACCAGAGGACTCACATCACCAAGGGGATCGGAACCAGGCAGGAGTGTCCTCACACCAGTGTGGCCAAATCATAGAAAGGTGAGGAACCCGGAACATGTGGCCTAAACCAGAGGACCCACATCTCCAAGGGGCTCGGAGTGAGGCAGGCAGGAGTAGCCTCACAACACAGGGCCCGTAGAATAAAAAATGTGAGGAATCCAGCATTTGGAACCTCCCACCAGGCGGCAAAGTGCAGCGAGGCTATGGGATCCCGGCCGGTGTGAACTCACAACAGAGGGCCCTCATCATGAAACTGTGAGCAACCCAGACTTTGGGACCACAGAGCAGAAGGCCCACATTCCCATGAGGTTGGGAACCTGGCAGGAGTGTACTCACACCACAGGGCACACATCAGAAAATTTTGGGAGCCCAGGAGTTAGGGCCTGACGCCAGAGGGCCCTCATTACTGAGGGGAGGAGGCTCCCAGCAGGCACCAACTCCCAACTGAGGGCACACGTTGCCAAGGTGACGTGTGCCAGCCAGGCAGGAGTGACCTCTGAGCAGAGGGCCTACGTCACAGAAGTGTGAGGAACCCAGCCAGTATAAGACTCTCCCCAGAGGGCCCACATAACCAAGGGGATCGGAACGAGGCAGGAGTGGCCTCACACCAGTGAGGCCAAATCATAGAAAGGTGAGGAACCCAGAACATGTGGCTTAAACCAGAGGACCAACATCTCCAAGGGGCTTGGAGTGAGGCAGGAAGGAGTAGCCTCACAACACAGGGCCCATAGAATAAAAAATGTGAGGAATCCAGCAGTTGGAACCTCTCAGCAGGCGGCCAAGAGCACAGAGTCTATGGGATCCAGGCCGCAGTGAACTTACAGCAGAGGGCCCACATCATGAAACTGTGAGCAACCCAGCCGTTGGGACCTCAGAACAGAAGGCCCACATGCCCATGGAGATGGGAACCTGGCAGGAGTGTCCTAGAACCACTGGGCGACCATCAGAAAAATTTGGATCCCAGGAGTTAGGGCCTGAAGCCAGAGTGACCTCATTACCAAGGGGAGTAGACCGCCAGCAGGCACCAACTCCCAACTGAGGGCCCATGTCGCCAAGGTGACGTGTGCCAGCCAGGCAGGAGTGACCTCAGCACAGAGATCCCACGTCACAGAAGTGTGAGGACCCCAACGAGGATCAGATTCTCACCAGAGGGCCCACGTCACCAAGGGGATGGGAACTAGGCAAGTGTGTCTTCACACCAGTGGGGCCACATCAGCGAAAGGTGAGGAACCCAGCACATGTGGCCTCAAACAAGGGGACACACATCACAAGGGGTCTGGCAGTGAGGCATGCAGGAGGAGACTCAAAACAGAGGGCCCATAGAATAAAAAATGTGAGGAATCCAGCAGTTGGAACCTCCCAGCAGGCGGCCCAGAGCACCGAGTCTATGTGATCCAGGCCACAGTGAACTCACAGCAGATGGCCCACATCATGAAACTCTGAGCAACCCAGGCGTTGGGACCTCAGAGCAGGAGGCCCACAGCCCCATGGGGATGGGAACTTGGCAGGAGTGTCCTCGTACCTCTTAGCACGTATCATAAAATGTGGGTGCCCAGCAGTTATGGCCTGACGCCAGAGGGCCCTCATGACTGACGGGACGAAGCTCCCAGCAGGCTCCAACTGCCACCAAAGGGCCGACGTCACCAAGGCGGGGTGTGCCAGCCAGGCAGGAGTGACCTCAGAGCAGAGCGCCCACCTCACAGAAGTGTGAGGAACCCTATCAGGATCAGACTCTCACCAGAGGGCACACATCGCCAAGTGGATGGGAACCAGGAAGGAGTGTCATCACACCAGGGGGGCCACATCAGCGAAAGGTGAGGAACCCAGCACATGTGGCCTCAAACAAGGGGACACACATCACGAAGGTGCTGGGAGTGAGGCATGCAGGATGAGACTCACAACAGAGGGCCAATAGAATAAAAATTAAGGAAACCAAAAGTTGCCACCTCCAAGCAGGCAGCCCAGAGCACCGACGCTATTGGATACAGGCCGGAGTGAACTCACAGCAGAGGGCCCACATCCTGAAACTGTGAGCAACCCAGGCGTTGGGACAAGAGAACAGAAGGCACACATCTTCATGGGGATGGGAACCGTACAGGAGTGTTGTGGCATCACTGGGCTCACATCAGAAAACGTGGGGAGCCCAGCACTTAGAGCCTGACGCCAGAGGGCCCTGAACACTTAGGAGAGGAGGTTCCCAGCAGGCTGCAACTGCCACCAAAGGGCCGATGTCACCAAGGCAAAGGGAGCAAGCCAGGCAGGAATTACCTCACAGAGAGGGCCCACCTCACAAAAGGGTGAGGAACCCAGCCAGGATCAGACTCTCACCAGAGGTCCCACATCACCAAGTGGATGGGAGCTGGGCAGGAGTGTCCTCACACCAGTGGGGCCACATTATGGAAAGGAGAGGGACCCAGCACACGTGGCCTCAAACATGAGGACACACATCACCAAGGGGCTGGGAGTGAGACAGGCTGGAGGAGCCTCAAAACTGAAGGCCCATAGAATAAAAAGTGAGGAATCCTGCAGTTGGAACCTCCCAGCAGGCGGCAAGGAGCAGTGAGGCTACGGGATCTAAGCCTGTGTGAATTAACACCAGGGAGCCAACATCATGAAACTGTGAGCAACCCAGGCGTTGGGACAAGAGAACAGAAGGCACACATCCCCATGGGGATGGGAACCTTACAAGAGTGTCCTGGCATCACTGGGCTCACATCAGAAAATTTTGGGAGCCCAGGAGTTAGGGCCTGACGCCAGAGGGCCCTCATTACCAAGGGGAGGAGATCCCCAGCAGGCACCAACTCGCAACTGAGGGCCCATGTCGCCAAGGTGATGTGTGCCAGCAAGGCAGGAGTGATGTCACAGCAAAGGGCCTACCTCACAGAAGGGCGAGGAACCCAGCCAGGATAAGACCCTCACCAGAGTGTCCACATGTGTTAGGGGATCGGAAACAGGCAGGAGTGTCCTGACACTGCCACCAGTGTGGCCACATCATATAAATGAGAGAAACCCAGCACATGTGGCCTGAACCAGAGGATCCACATCCCCAAGGGGCACGCAGTGAGTCACGCAGGAGTAGGCTGAAAAAAGAGGGCCCAAAGAATAAAAAAGGTGAGGAATCCAGCAGTTGGAACCTCCGAGCAGGTGGCCCAGAGCACCGAGCCTATGGTACGCAGGCCGCAGTGAAATCACAGCAGAGAGCCCACAGCATGAAACTGTGAGCAACCCAGCTGTTGGGACCTCAGAGCAGAAGGCCCACATCCCCATGTGGATGGGAACCTGGCAGGAGTGTCCTCGCACCACTTAGCACGTATCAGAAAATATGGGAACCCAGCAGTTACAGCCTGACGCCAGAGGGCCCTCATGACCGAGGGGAGGAGGCTCCCAGCACGTTCCAACTGCTACCACAGGGCCCATGTGGCCAAGGCGATGTGTGCATCCAGGAAGGAGTGACCTCACAGCAGAGGGCCCACCTCACAGAAGTGTGAGGAACCCAACCAGGATCACACTCACCAGAGCGCACACATCTCCGAGGTAATGGGAACCAGGCAGGAGTGTCCTCACACAAGGGGGGCCACATCTGTGAAAGGTGAGGAAACCAGCACATGTGGCCTCAAACCAGAGTGCCCACATCGCCAAGAGGCTCGGAGTGAGGCAGGCAGGAGGTGTCTCACAACACAGGGACCATAGAATAAAAAAGGTGAGGAATCCAGCAGTTGGAAGCTCCAAGCAGGTGGCCCAGATCACCGAGGCCATAGGATCCATGCCAGAGTAAACTCACAGCAGAGGGCCAACATCCTGACACTGTAATCAACCCAGCCGTTGGGACCTCAGAGCAGAAGGCCCACATCCCCATGGGGATGGGAACCTGGCAGGAGTGTCATTGCACAAGTGGGCACACATCAGAAAATGTGGGGAGTCCACCAGTTAGGGCCTGACGACAGAGGGCCCTCATTACCAACGGGAGGAGGCCCCAGCACGCTCCAAGTGCTACCCGAGGGCCGACGTCACTAAATCAGGGTGTGCGAGCCAGGCAGGACTGACTTCAGAGCAGAGGGCCCACCTCACAAATGTGTGAGGTACCCAACAAGGATCAGACTCTCTCCAGAGGGCCCACATCACCAAGGGGATGAGAACCAGGCAGGAGTGTCCTCTCACCAGTGGATCCACGTCAGCGAAAGACGAGGGACCCAGCACACGTAGCCTCAAATCAGAGGACACACATCACCAAGGGGCTGGGAGTGAGGCAGGCAGGGGGAGCCTCAAAACAGAGTTCCTATAGAATAACAAAGGTAAGGAATCCCGCACTTGGAACCTCCCAGCAGGCGGCCAAGAGCAGGGAGGCTATGGGATCCAGGCCTGAGTGAATTCACAACAGAGGGCCCTCATCATGAAACTGTGAGCAACACAGGCGTTGGGACCTCAGAGCTGAAGGCCCACATTCCCATGTGGTTGGGAACCTGCCAGGAGTGTACTCGCACCACAGGGCGCACATCAGAAAATTTGGGAGCCAGGAGTTAGGGCCTGATGCCAGAGGGCCCTCATTACCGAGGGGAGGAGACTCCAAACAGGCACCAACTCCCAACTGAGGGCACACGTCACCAAGGTAACGTTTGCCAGCCAGGCAGGAGTGACCTCGCAGCAGAGGGCCTACCTCACAGAAGGGTGAGCAACCAAGCCAGGATAAGACTCTCACCAGAGGGCCCACATCACCAAGGGGATCGGAACCAGGCAGGAGTGTCCTCACACCAGTGCGGTCACATCATAGAAAGGTGAGGAACCCAGCACATGTGGCCTAAACCAGAGGACCCACATGTCCAATGGCCTCGGAGTGAGGTAGGCAGGAGTAGCCACACAACACAGGGCCCATAGAATAAAAATGGTGAGGAAACCAGCAGTAGGAACCTGCCAGCAGGGAGCCCAGAGCACCGAGACTATGGGATCCAGACCACAGTGAACACAGAGCAGAGGGCCACATCATGAAACTGTGAGCAACCCAGACGTTGGGACCTCAGAGCACAAGGCCCACATCCCAATAGGGATGGGAACCTGGCAGGAGTGTCCTCACACCACTTAGCATGTATCAGAATATGTGGGTACCCAGCAGTTAGGGCCTGACGCCAGAAGGCCCTCATCACCGAGGGAAGGAGGCTCTCAGCAGGCTCCAACTGTCACCAGAGTGCCAACGTCGCCATGGAGGTGTGTGCAAGCCAGGCAGGAGTGACCTCAGAGCAGAGGGCCCACCTCACAGAAGCGTGAGGAACCCCATCAGGATCAGACTCTCACCAGAGGGCCCACATCACCAAGGGGATGGGAACCAGGCAGGAGTGTCCTCACACCAGTGGGGCCACATCACTAAAAGGTGAGGCAACCGGCACATGTGGCCTCAAACCAGAGGACCTACATCAACAAGGGGCTCGCAGTGAGGCAGGCAGGAGGAGCCTCACAACACAGGGACAGAAGTATAAAAATGGTGAGGGATCCTGCAGTTGGAACCTCCCAGCAGGCAGCCCAGAGCACAGAGGCTATGGGATCTAAGCCTGGTGAACTAACACCAGGGAGCCAACATCATGAAACTGTGAGTAACCCAGGCGTTGGGACAAGAGAACAGAAGGCACACATCCCCATGGGGATGGGAACCTTACAAGAGTGTCCTGGCATCACTGGGCTCACATCAGAAAACGTGGGGAGCCCAGCAGTTAGAGCCTGACGCCAGAGGGCCCTCATCACGTAGGAGAGGAGGTTCCCAGCAGGCTCCAACTGCCACCAGAGGGCCGAGCTCACCAAGGCAACTTGTGCCAGCCAGGCAGGAATTGCCTCAGAGAGAGGGCCCACCTCACAGAAGGGTGAGGAACCCATCCAGGATCAGACTATCACCAGAGGACTCACATCACCAAGGGGATCGGAACCAGGCAGGAGTGTCCTCACACCAGTGTGGCCAAATCATAGAAAGGTGAGGAACCCGGAACATGTGGCCTAAACCAGAGGACCCACATCTCCAAGGGGCTCGGAGTGAGGCAGGCAGGAGTAGCCTCACAACACAGGGCCCGTAGAATAAAAAATGTGAGGAATCCAGCATTTGGAACCTCCCACCAGGCGGCAAAGTGCAGCGAGGCTATGGGATCCCGGCCGGTGTGAACTCACAACAGAGGGCCCTCATCATGAAACTGTGAGCAACCCAGACTTTGGGACCACAGAGCAGAAGGCCCACATTCCCATGAGGTTGGGAACCTGGCAGGAGTGTACTCACACCACAGGGCACACATCAGAAAATTTTGGGAGCCCAGGAGTTAGGGCCTGACGCCAGAGGGCCCTCATTACTGAGGGGAGGAGGCTCCCAGCAGGCACCAACTCCCAACTGAGGGCACACGTTGCCAAGGTGACGTGTGCCAGCCAGGCAGGAGTGACCTCTGAGCAGAGGGCCTACGTCACAGAAGTGTGAGGAACCCAGCCAGTATAAGACTCTCCCCAGAGGGCCCACATAACCAAGGGGATCGGAACGAGGCAGGAGTGGCCTCACACCAGTGAGGCCAAATCATAGAAAGGTGAGGAACCCAGAACATGTGGCTTAAACCAGAGGACCAACATCTCCAAGGGGCTTGGAGTGAGGCAGGAAGGAGTAGCCTCACAACACAGGGCCCATAGAATAAAAAATGTGAGGAATCCAGCAGTTGGAACCTCTCAGCAGGCGGCCAAGAGCACAGAGTCTATGGGATCCAGGCCGCAGTGAACTTACAGCAGAGGGCCCACATCATGAAACTGTGAGCAACCCAGCCGTTGGGACCTCAGAACAGAAGGCCCACATGCCCATGGAGATGGGAACCTGGCAGGAGTGTCCTAGAACCACTGGGCGACCATCAGAAAAATTTGGATCCCAGGAGTTAGGGCCTGAAGCCAGAGTGACCTCATTACCAAGGGGAGTAGACCGCCAGCAGGCACCAACTCCCAACTGAGGGCCCATGTCGCCAAGGTGACGTGTGCCAGCCAGGCAGGAGTGACCTCAGCACAGAGATCCCACGTCACAGAAGTGTGAGGACCCCAACGAGGATCAGATTCTCACCAGAGGGCCCACGTCACCAAGGGGATGGGAACTAGGCAAGTGTGTCTTCACACCAGTGGGGCCACATCAGCGAAAGGTGAGGAACCCAGCACATGTGGCCTCAAACAAGGGGACACACATCACAAGGGGTCTGGCAGTGAGGCATGCAGGAGGAGACTCAAAACAGAGGGCCCATAGAATAAAAAATGTGAGGAATCCAGCAGTTGGAACCTCCCAGCAGGCGGCCCAGAGCACCGAGTCTATGTGATCCAGGCCACAGTGAACTCACAGCAGATGGCCCACATCATGAAACTCTGAGCAACCCAGGCGTTGGGACCTCAGAGCAGGAGGCCCACATCCCCATGGAGATGGGAACTTGGCAGGAGTGTCCTCGTACCACTTAGCACGTATCATAAAATGTGGGTGCCCAGCAGTTATGGCCTGACGCCAGAGGGCCCTCATGACTGACGGGAGGAAGCTCCCAGCAGGCTCCAACTGCCACCAAAGGGCCGACGTCACCAAGGCGGGGTGTGCCAGCCAGGCAGGAGTGACCTCAGAGCAGAGCGCCCACCTCACAGAAGTGTGAGGAACCCTATCAGGATCAGACTCTCACCAGAGGGCACACATCGCCAAGTGGATGGGAACCAGGAAGGAGTGTCATCACACCAGGGGGGCCACATCAGCGAAAGGTGAGGAACCCAGCACATGTGGCCTCAAACAAGGGGACACACATCACGAAGGTGCTGGGAGTGAGGCATGCAGGATGAGACTCACAACAGAGGGCCAATAGAATAAAAATTAAGGAAACCAAAAGTTGCAACCTCCAAGCAGGCAGCCCAGAGCACCGACGCTATTGGATACAGGCCGGAGTGAACTCACAGCAGAGGGCCCACATCCTGAAACTGTGAGCAACCCAGGCGTTGGGACAAGAGAACAGAAGGCACACATCTTCATGGGGATGGGAACCGTACAGGAGTGTCGTGGCATCACTGGGCTCACATCAGAAAACGTGGGGAGCCCAGCACTTAGAGCCTGACGCCAGAGGGCCCTGAACACTTAGGAGAGGAGGTTCCCAGCAGGCTGCAACTGCCACCAAAGGGCCGATGTCACCAAGGCAAAGGGAGCAAGCCAGGCAGGAATTACCTCACAGAGAGGGCCCACCTCACAAAAGGGTGAGGAACCCAGCCAGGATCAGACTCTCACCAGAGGTCCCACATCACCAAGTGGATGGGAGCTGGGCAGGAGTGTCCTCACACCAGTGGGGCCACATTATGGAAAGGAGAGGGACCCAGCACACGTGGCCTCAAACATGAGGACACACATCACCAAGGGGCTGGGAGTGAGACAGGCTGGAGGAGCCTCAAAACTGAAGGCCCATAGAATAAAAAGTGAGGAATCCTGCAGTTGGAACCTCCCAGCAGGCGGCAAGGAGCAGTGAGGCTACGGGATCTAAGCCTGTGTGAATTAACACCAGGGAGCCAACATCATGAAACTGTGAGCAACCCAGGCGTTGGGACAAGAGAACAGAAGGCACACATCCCCATGGGGATGGGAACCTTACAAGAGTGTCCTGGCATCACTGGGCTCACATCAGAAAATTTTGGGAGCCCAGGAGTTAGGGCCTGACGCCAGAGGGCCCTCATTACCAAGGGGAGGAGATCCCCAGCAGGCACCAACTCGCAACTGAGGGCCCATGTCGCCAAGGTGATGTGTGCCAGCAAGGCAGGAGTGATGTCACAGCAAAGGGCCTACCTCACAGAAGGGCGAGGAACCCAGCCAGGATAAGACCCTCACCAGAGTGTCCACATGTGTTAGGGGATCGGAAACAGGCAGGAGTGTCCTGACACTGCCACCAGTGTGGCCACATCATATAAATGAGAGAAACCCAGCACATGTGGCCTGAACCAGAGGATCCACATCCCCAAGGGGCACGCAGTGAGTCACGCAGGAGTAGGCTGAAAAAAGAGGGCCCAAAGAATAAAAAAGGTGAGGAATCCAGCAGTTGGAACCTCCGAGCAGGTGGCCCAGAGCACCGAGTCTATGGTACGCAGGCCGCAGTGAAATCACAGCAGAGAGCCCACAGCATGAAACTGTGAGCAACCCAGCTGTTGGGACCTCAGAGCAGAAGGCCCACATCCCCATGTGGATGGGAACCTGGCAGGAGTGTCCTCGCACCACTTAGCACGTATCAGAAAATATGGGAACCCAGCAGTTACAGCCTGACGCCAGAGGGCCCTCATGACCGAGGGGAGGAGGCTCCCAGCACGTTCCAACTGCTACCACAGGGCCCATGTGGCCAAGGCGATGTGTGCATCCAGGAAGGAGTGACCTCACAGCAGAGGGCCCACCTCACAGAAGTGTGAGGAACCCAACCAGGATCACACTCACCAGAGCGCACACATCTCCGAGGTAATGGGAACCAGGCAGGAGTGTCCTCACACAAGGGGGGCCACATCTGTGAAAGGTGAGGAAACCAGCACATGTGGCCTCAAACCAGAGTGCCCACATCGCCAAGAGGCTCGGAGTGAGGCAGGCAGGAGGTGTCTCACAACACAGGGACCATAGAATAAAAAAGGTGAGGAATCCAGCAGTTGGAAGCTCCAAGCAGGTGGCCCAGATCACCGAGGCCATAGGATCCATGCCAGAGTAAACTCACAGCAGAGGGCCAACATCCTGACACTGTAATCAACCCAGCCGTTGGGACCTCAGAGCAGAAGGCCCACATCCCCATGGGGATGGGAACCTGGCAGGAGTGTCATTGCACCAGTGGGCACACATCAGAAAATGTGGGGAGTCCACCAGTTAGGGCCTGACGCCAGAGGGCCCTCATTACCAACGGGAGGAGGCCCCAGCACGCTCCAAGTGCTACCCGAGGGCCGACGTCACTAAATCAGGGTGTGCGAGCCAGGCAGGACTGACTTCAGAGCAGAGGGCCCACCTCACAAATGTGTGAGGTACCCAACAAGGATCAGACTCTCTCCAGAGGGCCCACATCACCAAGGGGATGAGAACCAGGCAGGAGTGTCCTCTCACCAGTGGAGCCACGTCAGCGAAAGACGAGGGACCCAGCACACGTAGCCTCAAATCAGAGGACACACATCACCAAGGGGCTGGGAGTGAGGCAGGCAGGGGGAGCCTCAAAACAGAGTTCCTATAGAATAACAAAGGTAAGGAATCCCGCAGTTGGAACCTCCCAGCAGGCGGCCAAGAGCAGGGAGGCTATGGGATCCAGGCCTGAGTGAATTCACAACAGAGGGCCCTCATCATGAAACTGTGAGCAACACAGGCGTTGGGACCTCAGAGCTGAAGGCCCACATTCCCATGTGGTTGGGAACCTGCCAGGAGTGTACTCGCACCACAGGGCGCACATCAGAAAATTTGGGAGCCAGGAGTTAGGGCCTGATGCCAGAGGGCCCTCATTACCGAGGGGAGGAGACTCCAAACAGGCACCAACTCCCAACTGAGGGCACACGTCACCAAGGTAACGTTTGCCAGCCAGGCAGGAGTGACCTCGCAGCAGAGGGCCTACCTCACAGAAGGGTGAGCAACCAAGCCAGGATAAGACTCTCACCAGAGGGCCCACATCACCAAGGGGATCGGAACCAGGCAGGAGTGTCCTCACACCAGTGCGGTCACATCATAGAAAGGTGAGGAACCCAGCACATGTGGCCTAAACCAGAGGACCCACATGTCCAATGGCCTCGGAGTGAGGTAGGCAGGAGTAGCCACACAACACAGGGCCCATAGAATAAAAATGGTGAGGAAACCAGCAGTAGGAACCTGCCAGCAGGGAGCCCAGAGCACCGAGACTATGGGATCCAGACCACAGTGAACACAGAGCAGAGGGCCACATCATGAAACTGTGAGCAACCCAGACGTTGGGACCTCAGAGCACAAGGCCCACATCCCAATAGGGATGGGAACCTGGCAGGAGTGTCCTCACACCACTTAGCATGTATCAGAATATGTGGGTACCCAGCAGTTAGGGCCTGACGCCAGAAGGCCCTCATCACCGAGGGAAGGAGGCTCTCAGCAGGCTCCAACTGTCACCAGAGTGCCAACGTCGCCATGGAGGTGTGTGCAAGCCAGGCAGGAGTGACCTCAGAGCAGAGGGCCCACCTCACAGAAGCGTGAGGAACCCCATCAGGATCAGACTCTCACCAGAGGGCCCACATCACCAAGGGGATGGGAACCAGGCAGGAGTGTCCTCACACCAGTGGGGCCACATCACTAAAAGGTGAGGCAACCGGCACATGTGGCCTCAAACCAGAGGACCTACATCAACAAGGGGCTCGCAGTGAGGCAGGCAGGAGGAGCCTCACAACACAGGGACAGAAGTATAAAAATGGTGAGGGATCCTGCAGTTGGAACCTCCCAGCAGGCAGCCCAGAGCACAGAGGCTATGGGATCTAAGCCTGGTGAACTAACACCAGGGAGCCAACATCATGAAACTGTGAGTAACCCAGGCGTTGGGACAAGAGAACAGAAGGCACACATCCCCATGGGGATGGGAACCTTACAAGAGTGTCCTGGCATCACTGGGCTCACATCAGAAAACGTGGGGAGCCCAGCAGTTAGAGCCTGACGCCAGAGGGCCCTCATCACGTAGGAGAGGAGGTTCCCAGCAGGCTCCAACTGCCACCAGAGGGCCGAGCTCACCAAGGCAACTTGTGCCAGCCAGGCAGGAATTGCCTCAGAGAGAGGGCCCACCTCACAGAAGGGTGAGGAACCCATCCAGGATCAGACTATCACCAGAGGACTCACATCACCAAGGGGATCGGAACCAGGCAGGAGTGTCCTCACACCAGTGTGGCCAAATCATAGAAAGGTGAGGAACCCGGAACATGTGGCCTAAACCAGAGGACCCACATCTCCAAGGGGCTCGGAGTGAGGCAGGCAGGAGTAGCCTCACAACACAGGGCCCGTAGAATAAAAAATGTGAGGAATCCAGCATTTGGAACCTCCCACCAGGCGGCAAAGTGCAGCGAGGCTATGGGATCCCGGCCGGTGTGAACTCACAACAGAGGGCCCTCATCATGAAACTGTGAGCAACCCAGACTTTGGGACCACAGAGCAGAAGGCCCACATTCCCATGAGGTTGGGAACCTGGCAGGAGTGTACTCACACCACAGGGCACACATCAGAAAATTTTGGGAGCCCAGGAGTTAGGGCCTGACGCCAGAGGGCCCTCATTACTGAGGGGAGGAGGCTCCCAGCAGGCACCAACTCCCAACTGAGGGCACACGTTGCCAAGGTGACGTGTGCCAGCCAGGCAGGAGTGACCTCTGAGCAGAGGGCCTACGTCACAGAAGTGTGAGGAACCCAGCCAGTATAAGACTCTCCCCAGAGGGCCCACATAACCAAGGGGATCGGAACGAGGCAGGAGTGGCCTCACACCAGTGAGGCCAAATCATAGAAAGGTGAGGAACCCAGAACATGTGGCTTAAACCAGAGGACCAACATCTCCAAGGGGCTTGGAGTGAGGCAGGAAGGAGTAGCCTCACAACACAGGGCCCATAGAATAAAAAATGTGAGGAATCCAGCAGTTGGAACCTCTCAGCAGGCGGCCAAGAGCACAGAGTCTATGGGATCCAGGCCGCAGTGAACTTACAGCAGAGGGCCCACATCATGAAACTGTGAGCAACCCAGCCGTTGGGACCTCAGAACAGAAGGCCCACATGCCCATGGAGATGGGAACCTGGCAGGAGTGTCCTAGAACCACTGGGCGACCATCAGAAAAATTTGGATCCCAGGAGTTAGGGCCTGAAGCCAGAGTGACCTCATTACCAAGGGGAGTAGACCGCCAGCAGGCACCAACTCCCAACTGAGGGCCCATGTCGCCAAGGTGACGTGTGCCAGCCAGGCAGGAGTGACCTCAGCACAGAGATCCCACGTCACAGAAGTGTGAGGACCCCAACGAGGATCAGATTCTCACCAGAGGGCCCACGTCACCAAGGGGATGGGAACTAGGCAAGTGTGTCTTCACACCAGTGGGGCCACATCAGCGAAAGGTGAGGAACCCAGCACATGTGGCCTCAAACAAGGGGACACACATCACAAGGGGTCTGGCAGTGAGGCATGCAGGAGGAGACTCAAAACAGAGGGCCCATAGAATAAAAAATGTGAGGAATCCAGCAGTTGGAACCTCCCAGCAGGCGGCCCAGAGCACCGAGTCTATGTGATCCAGGCCACAGTGAACTCACAGCAGATGGCCCACATCATGAAACTCTGAGCAACCCAGGCGTTGGGACCTCAGAGCAGGAGGCCCACAGCCCCATGGGGATGGGAACTTGGCAGGAGTGTCCTCGTACCTCTTAGCACGTATCATAAAATGTGGGTGCCCAGCAGTTATGGCCTGACGCCAGAGGGCCCTCATGACTGACGGGACGAAGCTCCCAGCAGGCTCCAACTGCCACCAAAGGGCCGACGTCACCAAGGCGGGGTGTGCCAGCCAGGCAGGAGTGACCTCAGAGCAGAGCGCCCACCTCACAGAAGTGTGAGGAACCCTATCAGGATCAGACTCTCACCAGAGGGCACACATCGCCAAGTGGATGGGAACCAGGAAGGAGTGTCATCACACCAGGGGGGCCACATCAGCGAAAGGTGAGGAACCCAGCACATGTGGCCTCAAACAAGGGGACACACATCACGAAGGTGCTGGGAGTGAGGCATGCAGGATGAGACTCACAACAGAGGGCCAATAGAATAAAAATTAAGGAAACCAAAAGTTGCCACCTCCAAGCAGGCAGCCCAGAGCACCGACGCTATTGGATACAGGCCGGAGTGAACTCACAGCAGAGGGCCCACATCCTGAAACTGTGAGCAACCCAGGCGTTGGGACAAGAGAACAGAAGGCACACATCTTCATGGGGATGGGAACCGTACAGGAGTGTTGTGGCATCACTGGGCTCACATCAGAAAACGTGGGGAGCCCAGCACTTAGAGCCTGACGCCAGAGGGCCCTGAACACTTAGGAGAGGAGGTTCCCAGCAGGCTGCAACTGCCACCAAAGGGCCGATGTCACCAAGGCAAAGGGAGCAAGCCAGGCAGGAATTACCTCACAGAGAGGGCCCACCTCACAAAAGGGTGAGGAACCCAGCCAGGATCAGACTCTCACCAGAGGTCCCACATCACCAAGTGGATGGGAGCTGGGCAGGAGTGTCCTCACACCAGTGGGGCCACATTATGGAAAGGAGAGGGACCCAGCACACGTGGCCTCAAACATGAGGACACACATCACCAAGGGGCTGGGAGTGAGACAGGCTGGAGGAGCCTCAAAACTGAAGGCCCATAGAATAAAAAGTGAGGAATCCTGCAGTTGGAACCTCCCAGCAGGCGGCAAGGAGCAGTGAGGCTACGGGATCTAAGCCTGTGTGAATTAACACCAGGGAGCCAACATCATGAAACTGTGAGCAACCCAGGCGTTGGGACAAGAGAACAGAAGGCACACATCCCCATGGGGATGGGAACCTTACAAGAGTGTCCTGGCATCACTGGGCTCACATCAGAAAATTTTGGGAGCCCAGGAGTTAGGGCCTGACGCCAGAGGGCCCTCATTACCAAGGGGAGGAGATCCCCAGCAGGCACCAACTCGCAACTGAGGGCCCATGTCGCCAAGGTGATGTGTGCCAGCAAGGCAGGAGTGATGTCACAGCAAAGGGCCTACCTCACAGAAGGGCGAGGAACCCAGCCAGGATAAGACCCTCACCAGAGTGTCCACATGTGTTAGGGGATCGGAAACAGGCAGGAGTGTCCTGACACTGCCACCAGTGTGGCCACATCATATAAATGAGAGAAACCCAGCACATGTGGCCTGAACCAGAGGATCCACATCCCCAAGGGGCACGCAGTGAGTCACGCAGGAGTAGGCTGAAAAAAGAGGGCCCAAAGAATAAAAAAGGTGAGGAATCCAGCAGTTGGAACCTCCGAGCAGGTGGCCCAGAGCACCGAGCCTATGGTACGCAGGCCGCAGTGAAATCACAGCAGAGAGCCCACAGCATGAAACTGTGAGCAACCCAGCTGTTGGGACCTCAGAGCAGAAGGCCCACATCCCCATGTGGATGGGAACCTGGCAGGAGTGTCCTCGCACCACTTAGCACGTATCAGAAAATATGGGAACCCAGCAGTTACAGCCTGACGCCAGAGGGCCCTCATGACCGAGGGGAGGAGGCTCCCAGCACGTTCCAACTGCTACCACAGGGCCCATGTGGCCAAGGCGATGTGTGCATCCAGGAAGGAGTGACCTCACAGCAGAGGGCCCACCTCACAGAAGTGTGAGGAACCCAACCAGGATCACACTCACCAGAGCGCACACATCTCCGAGGTAATGGGAACCAGGCAGGAGTGTCCTCACACAAGGGGGGCCACATCTGTGAAAGGTGAGGAAACCAGCACATGTGGCCTCAAACCAGAGTGCCCACATCGCCAAGAGGCTCGGAGTGAGGCAGGCAGGAGGTGTCTCACAACACAGGGACCATAGAATAAAAAAGGTGAGGAATCCAGCAGTTGGAAGCTCCAAGCAGGTGGCCCAGATCACCGAGGCCATAGGATCCATGCCAGAGTAAACTCACAGCAGAGGGCCAACATCCTGACACTGTAATCAACCCAGCCGTTGGGACCTCAGAGCAGAAGGCCCACATCCCCATGGGGATGGGAACCTGGCAGGAGTGTCATTGCACAAGTGGGCACACATCAGAAAATGTGGGGAGTCCACCAGTTAGGGCCTGACGACAGAGGGCCCTCATTACCAACGGGAGGAGGCCCCAGCACGCTCCAAGTGCTACCCGAGGGCCGACGTCACTAAATCAGGGTGTGCGAGCCAGGCAGGACTGACTTCAGAGCAGAGGGCCCACCTCACAAATGTGTGAGGTACCCAACAAGGATCAGACTCTCTCCAGAGGGCCCACATCACCAAGGGGATGAGAACCAGGCAGGAGTGTCCTCTCACCAGTGGATCCACGTCAGCGAAAGACGAGGGACCCAGCACACGTAGCCTCAAATCAGAGGACACACATCACCAAGGGGCTGGGAGTGAGGCAGGCAGGGGGAGCCTCAAAACAGAGTTCCTATAGAATAACAAAGGTAAGGAATCCCGCACTTGGAACCTCCCAGCAGGCGGCCAAGAGCAGGGAGGCTATGGGATCCAGGCCTGAGTGAATTCACAACAGAGGGCCCTCATCATGAAACTGTGAGCAACACAGGCGTTGGGACCTCAGAGCTGAAGGCCCACATTCCCATGTGGTTGGGAACCTGCCAGGAGTGTACTCGCACCACAGGGCGCACATCAGAAAATTTGGGAGCCAGGAGTTAGGGCCTGATGCCAGAGGGCCCTCATTACCGAGGGGAGGAGACTCCAAACAGGCACCAACTCCCAACTGAGGGCACACGTCACCAAGGTAACGTTTGCCAGCCAGGCAGGAGTGACCTCGCAGCAGAGGGCCTACCTCACAGAAGGGTGAGCAACCAAGCCAGGATAAGACTCTCACCAGAGGGCCCACATCACCAAGGGGATCGGAACCAGGCAGGAGTGTCCTCACACCAGTGCGGTCACATCATAGAAAGGTGAGGAACCCAGCACATGTGGCCTAAACCAGAGGACCCACATGTCCAATGGCCTCGGAGTGAGGTAGGCAGGAGTAGCCACACAACACAGGGCCCATAGAATAAAAATGGTGAGGAAACCAGCAGTAGGAACCTGCCAGCAGGGAGCCCAGAGCACCGAGACTATGGGATCCAGACCACAGTGAACACAGAGCAGAGGGCCACATCATGAAACTGTGAGCAACCCAGACGTTGGGACCTCAGAGCACAAGGCCCACATCCCAATAGGGATGGGAACCTGGCAGGAGTGTCCTCACACCACTTAGCATGTATCAGAATATGTGGGTACCCAGCAGTTAGGGCCTGACGCCAGAAGGCCCTCATCACCGAGGGAAGGAGGCTCTCAGCAGGCTCCAACTGTCACCAGAGTGCCAACGTCGCCATGGAGGTGTGTGCAAGCCAGGCAGGAGTGACCTCAGAGCAGAGGGCCCACCTCACAGAAGCGTGAGGAACCCCATCAGGATCAGACTCTCACCAGAGGGCCCACATCACCAAGGGGATGGGAACCAGGCAGGAGTGTCCTCACACCAGTGGGGCCACATCACTAAAAGGTGAGGCAACCGGCACATGTGGCCTCAAACCAGAGGACCTACATCAACAAGGGGCTCGCAGTGAGGCAGGCAGGAGGAGCCTCACAACACAGGGACAGAAGTATAAAAATGGTGAGGGATCCTGCAGTTGGAACCTCCCAGCAGGCAGCCCAGAGCACAGAGGCTATGGGATCTAAGCCTGGTGAACTAACACCAGGGAGCCAACATCATGAAACTGTGAGTAACCCAGGCGTTGGGACAAGAGAACAGAAGGCACACATCCCCATGGGGATGGGAACCTTACAAGAGTGTCCTGGCATCACTGGGCTCACATCAGAAAACGTGGGGAGCCCAGCAGTTAGAGCCTGACGCCAGAGGGCCCTCATCACGTAGGAGAGGAGGTTCCCAGCAGGCTCCAACTGCCACCAGAGGGCCGAGCTCACCAAGGCAACTTGTGCCAGCCAGGCAGGAATTGCCTCAGAGAGAGGGCCCACCTCACAGAAGGGTGAGGAACCCATCCAGGATCAGACTATCACCAGAGGACTCACATCACCAAGGGGATCGGAACCAGGCAGGAGTGTCCTCACACCAGTGTGGCCAAATCATAGAAAGGTGAGGAACCCGGAACATGTGGCCTAAACCAGAGGACCCACATCTCCAAGGGGCTCGGAGTGAGGCAGGCAGGAGTAGCCTCACAACACAGGGCCCGTAGAATAAAAAATGTGAGGAATCCAGCATTTGGAACCTCCCACCAGGCGGCAAAGTGCAGCGAGGCTATGGGATCCCGGCCGGTGTGAACTCACAACAGAGGGCCCTCATCATGAAACTGTGAGCAACCCAGACTTTGGGACCACAGAGCAGAAGGCCCACATTCCCATGAGGTTGGGAACCTGGCAGGAGTGTACTCACACCACAGGGCACACATCAGAAAATTTTGGGAGCCCAGGAGTTAGGGCCTGACGCCAGAGGGCCCTCATTACTGAGGGGAGGAGGCTCCCAGCAGGCACCAACTCCCAACTGAGGGCACACGTTGCCAAGGTGACGTGTGCCAGCCAGGCAGGAGTGACCTCTGAGCAGAGGGCCTACGTCACAGAAGTGTGAGGAACCCAGCCAGTATAAGACTCTCCCCAGAGGGCCCACATAACCAAGGGGATCGGAACGAGGCAGGAGTGGCCTCACACCAGTGAGGCCAAATCATAGAAAGGTGAGGAACCCAGAACATGTGGCTTAAACCAGAGGACCAACATCTCCAAGGGGCTTGGAGTGAGGCAGGAAGGAGTAGCCTCACAACACAGGGCCCATAGAATAAAAAATGTGAGGAATCCAGCAGTTGGAACCTCTCAGCAGGCGGCCAAGAGCACAGAGTCTATGGGATCCAGGCCGCAGTGAACTTACAGCAGAGGGCCCACATCATGAAACTGTGAGCAACCCAGCCGTTGGGACCTCAGAACAGAAGGCCCACATGCCCATGGAGATGGGAACCTGGCAGGAGTGTCCTAGAACCACTGGGCGACCATCAGAAAAATTTGGATCCCAGGAGTTAGGGCCTGAAGCCAGAGTGACCTCATTACCAAGGGGAGTAGACCGCCAGCAGGCACCAACTCCCAACTGAGGGCCCATGTCGCCAAGGTGACGTGTGCCAGCCAGGCAGGAGTGACCTCAGCACAGAGATCCCACGTCACAGAAGTGTGAGGACCCCAACGAGGATCAGATTCTCACCAGAGGGCCCACGTCACCAAGGGGATGGGAACTAGGCAAGTGTGTCTTCACACCAGTGGGGCCACATCAGCGAAAGGTGAGGAACCCAGCACATGTGGCCTCAAACAAGGGGACACACATCACAAGGGGTCTGGCAGTGAGGCATGCAGGAGGAGACTCAAAACAGAGGGCCCATAGAATAAAAAATGTGAGGAATCCAGCAGTTGGAACCTCCCAGCAGGCGGCCCAGAGCACCGAGTCTATGTGATCCAGGCCACAGTGAACTCACAGCAGATGGCCCACATCATGAAACTCTGAGCAACCCAGGCGTTGGGACCTCAGAGCAGGAGGCCCACATCCCCATGGAGATGGGAACTTGGCAGGAGTGTCCTCGTACCACTTAGCACGTATCATAAAATGTGGGTGCCCAGCAGTTATGGCCTGACGCCAGAGGGCCCTCATGACTGACGGGACGAAGCTCCCAGCAGGCTCCAACTGCCACCAAAGGGCCGACGTCACCAAGGCGGGGTGTGCCAGCCAGGCAGGAGTGACCTCAGAGCAGAGCGCCCACCTCACAGAAGTGTGAGGAACCCTATCAGGATCAGACTCTCACCAGAGGGCACACATCGCCAAGTGGATGGGAACCAGGAAGGAGTGTCATCACACCAGGGGGGCCACATCAGCGAAAGGTGAGGAACCCAGCACATGTGGCCTCAAACAAGGGGACACACATCACGAAGGTGCTGGGAGTGAGGCATGCAGGATGAGACTCACAACAGAGGGCCAATAGAATAAAAATTAAGGAAACCAAAAGTTGCAATCTCCAAGCAGGCAGCCCAGAGCACCGACGCTATTGGATACAGGCCGGAGTGAACTCACAGCAGAGGGCCCACATCCTGAAACTGTGAGCAACCCAGGCGTTGGGACAAGAGAACAGAAGGCACACATCTTCATGGGGATGGGAACCGTACAGGAGTGTTGTGGCATCACTGGGCTCACATCAGAAAACGTGGGGAGCCCAGCACTTAGAGCCTGACGCCAGAGGGCCCTGAACACTTAGGAGAGGAGGTTCCCAGCAGGCTGCAACTGCCACCAAAGGGCCGATGTCACCAAGGCAAAGGGAGCAAGCCAGGCAGGAATTACCTCACAGAGAGGGCCCACCTCACAAAAGGGTGAGGAACCCAGCCAGGATCAGACTCTCACCAGAGGTCCCACATCACCAAGTGGATGGGAGCTGGGCAGGAGTGTCCTCACACCAGTGGGGCCACATTATGGAAAGGAGAGGGACCCAGCACACGTGGCCTCAAACATGAGGACACACATCACCAAGGGGCTGGGAGTGAGACAGGCTGGAGGAGCCTCAAAACTGAAGGCCCATAGAATAAAAAGTGAGGAATCCTGCAGTTGGAACCTCCCAGCAGGCGGCAAGGAGCAGTGAGGCTACGGGATCTAAGCCTGTGTGAATTAACACCAGGGAGCCAACATCATGAAACTGTGAGCAACCCAGGCGTTGGGACAAGAGAACAGAAGGCACACATCCCCATGGGGATGGGAACCTTACAAGAGTGTCCTGGCATCACTGGGCTCACATCAGAAAATTTTGGGAGCCCAGGAGTTAGGGCCTGACGCCAGAGGGCCCTCATTACCAAGGGGAGGAGATCCCCAGCAGGCACCAACTCGCAACTGAGGGCCCATGTCGCCAAGGTGATGTGTGCCAGCAAGGCAGGAGTGATGTCACAGCAAAGGGCCTACCTCACAGAAGGGCGAGGAACCCAGCCAGGATAAGACCCTCACCAGAGTGTCCACATGTGTTAGGGGATCGGAAACAGGCAGGAGTGTCCTGACACTGCCACCAGTGTGGCCACATCATATAAATGAGAGAAACCCAGCACATGTGGCCTGAACCAGAGGATCCACATCCCCAAGGGGCACGCAGTGAGTCACGCAGGAGTAGGCTGAAAAAAGAGGGCCCAAAGAATAAAAAAGGTGAGGAATCCAGCAGTTGGAACCTCCGAGCAGGTGGCCCAGAGCACCGAGCCTATGGTACGCAGGCCGCAGTGAAATCACAGCAGAGAGCCCACAGCATGAAACTGTGAGCAACCCAGCTGTTGGGACCTCAGAGCAGAAGGCCCACATCCCCATGTGGATGGGAACCTGGCAGGAGTGTCCTCGCACCACTTAGCACGTATCAGAAAATATGGGAACCCAGCAGTTACAGCCTGACGCCAGAGGGCCCTCATGACCGAGGGGAGGAGGCTCCCAGCACGTTCCAACTGCTACCACAGGGCCCATGTGGCCAAGGCGATGTGTGCATCCAGGAAGGAGTGACCTCACAGCAGAGGGCCCACCTCACAGAAGTGTGAGGAACCCAACCAGGATCACACTCACCAGAGCGCACACATCTCCGAGGTAATGGGAACCAGGCAGGAGTGTCCTCACACAAGGGGGGCCACATCTGTGAAAGGTGAGGAAACCAGCACATGTGGCCTCAAACCAGAGTGCCCACATCGCCAAGAGGCTCGGAGTGAGGCAGGCAGGAGGTGTCTCACAACACAGGGACCATAGAATAAAAAAGGTGAGGAATCCAGCAGTTGGAAGCTCCAAGCAGGTGGCCCAGATCACCGAGGCCATAGGATCCATGCCAGAGTAAACTCACAGCAGAGGGCCAACATCCTGACACTGTAATCAACCCAGCCGTTGGGACCTCAGAGCAGAAGGCCCACATCCCCATGGGGATGGGAACCTGGCAGGAGTGTCATTGCACCAGTGGGCACACATCAGAAAATGTGGGGAGTCCACCAGTTAGGGCCTGACGCCAGAGGGCCCTCATTACCAACGGGAGGAGGCCCCAGCACGCTCCAAGTGCTACCCGAGGGCCGACGTCACTAAATCAGGGTGTGCGAGCCAGGCAGGACTGACTTCAGAGCAGAGGGCCCACCTCACAAATGTGTGAGGTACCCAACAAGGATCAGACTCTCTCCAGAGGGCCCACATCACCAAGGGGATGAGAACCAGGCAGGAGTGTCCTCTCACCAGTGGAGCCACGTCAGCGAAAGACGAGGGACCCAGCACACGTAGCCTCAAATCAGAGGACACACATCACCAAGGGGCTGGGAGTGAGGCAGGCAGGGGGAGCCTCAAAACAGAGTTCCTATAGAATAACAAAGGTAAGGAATCCCGCACTTGGAACCTCCCAGCAGGCGGCCAAGAGCAGGGAGGCTATGGGATCCAGGCCTGAGTGAATTCACAACAGAGGGCCCTCATCATGAAACTGTGAGCAACACAGGCGTTGGGACCTCAGAGCTGAAGGCCCACATTCCCATGTGGTTGGGAACCTGCCAGGAGTGTACTCGCACCACAGGGCGCACATCAGAAAATTTGGGAGCCAGGAGTTAGGGCCTGATGCCAGAGGGCCCTCATTACCGAGGGGAGGAGACTCCAAACAGGCACCAACTCCCAACTGAGGGCACACGTCACCAAGGTAACGTTTGCCAGCCAGGCAGGAGTGACCTCGCAGCAGAGGGCCTACCTCACAGAAGGGTGAGCAACCAAGCCAGGATAAGACTCTCACCAGAGGGCCCACATCACCAAGGGGATCGGAACCAGGCAGGAGTGTCCTCACACCAGTGCGGTCACATCATAGAAAGGTGAGGAACCCAGCACATGTGGCCTAAACCAGAGGACCCACATGTCCAATGGCCTCGGAGTGAGGTAGGCAGGAGTAGCCACACAACACAGGGCCCATAGAATAAAAATGGTGAGGAAACCAGCAGTAGGAACCTGCCAGCAGGGAGCCCAGAGCACCGAGACTATGGGATCCAGACCACAGTGAACACAGAGCAGAGGGCCACATCATGAAACTGTGAGCAACCCAGACGTTGGGACCTCAGAGCACAAGGCCCACATCCCAATAGGGATGGGAACCTGGCAGGAGTGTCCTCACACCACTTAGCATGTATCAGAATATGTGGGTACCCAGCAGTTAGGGCCTGACGCCAGAAGGCCCTCATCACCGAGGGAAGGAGGCTCTCAGCAGGCTCCAACTGTCACCAGAGTGCCAACGTCGCCATGGAGGTGTGTGCAAGCCAGGCAGGAGTGACCTCAGAGCAGAGGGCCCACCTCACAGAAGCGTGAGGAACCCAATCAGGATCAGACTCTCACCAGAGGGCCCACATCACCAAGGGGATGGGAACCAGGCAGGAGTGTCCTCACACCAGTGGGGCCACATCACTAAAAGGTGAGGCAACCGGCACATGTGGCCTCAAACCAGAGGACCTACATCAACAAGGGGCTCGCAGTGAGGCAGGCAGGAGGAGCCTCACAACACAGGGACAGAAGTATAAAAATGGTGAGGGATCCTGCAGTTGGAACCTCCCAGCAGGCAGCCCAGAGCACAGAGGCTATGGGATCTAAGCCTGGTGAACTAACACCAGGGAGCCAACATCATGAAACTGTGAGTAACCCAGGCGTTGGGACAAGAGAACAGAAGGCACACATCCCCATGGGGATGGGAACCTTACAAGAGTGTCCTGGCATCACTGGGCTCACATCAGAAAACGTGGGGAGCCCAGCAGTTAGAGCCTGACGCCAGAGGGCCCTCATCACGTAGGAGAGGAGGTTCCCAGCAGGCTCCAACTGCCACCAGAGGGCCGAGCTCACCAAGGCAACTTGTGCCAGCCAGGCAGGAATTGCCTCAGAGAGAGGGCCCACCTCACAGAAGGGTGAGGAACCCATCCAGGATCAGACTATCACCAGAGGACTCACATCACCAAGGGGATCGGAACCAGGCAGGAGTGTCCTCACACCAGTGTGGCCAAATCATAGAAAGGTGAGGAACCCGGAACATGTGGCCTAAACCAGAGGACCCACATCTCCAAGGGGCTCGGAGTGAGGCAGGCAGGAGTAGCCTCACAACACAGGGCCCGTAGAATAAAAAATGTGAGGAATCCAGCATTTGGAACCTCCCACCAGGCGGCAAAGTGCAGCGAGGCTATGGGATCCCGGCCGGTGTGAACTCACAACAGAGGGCCCTCATCATGAAACTGTGAGCAACCCAGACTTTGGGACCACAGAGCAGAAGGCCCACATTCCCATGAGGTTGGGAACCTGGCAGGAGTGTACTCACACCACAGGGCACACATCAGAAAATTTTGGGAGCCCAGGAGTTAGGGCCTGACGCCAGAGGGCCCTCATTACTGAGGGGAGGAGGCTCCCAGCAGGCACCAACTCCCAACTGAGGGCACACGTTGCCAAGGTGACGTGTGCCAGCCAGGCAGGAGTGACCTCTGAGCAGAGGGCCTACGTCACAGAAGTGTGAGGAACCCAGCCAGTATAAGACTCTCCCCAGAGGGCCCACATAACCAAGGGGATCGGAACGAGGCAGGAGTGGCCTCACACCAGTGAGGCCAAATCATAGAAAGGTGAGGAACCCAGAACATGTGGCTTAAACCAGAGGACCAACATCTCCAAGGGGCTTGGAGTGAGGCAGGAAGGAGTAGCCTCACAACACAGGGCCCATAGAATAAAAAATGTGAGGAATCCAGCAGTTGGAACCTCTCAGCAGGCGGCCAAGAGCACAGAGTCTATGGGATCCAGGCCGCAGTGAACTTACAGCAGAGGGCCCACATCATGAAACTGTGAGCAACCCAGCCGTTGGGACCTCAGAACAGAAGGCCCACATGCCCATGGAGATGGGAACCTGGCAGGAGTGTCCTAGAACCACTGGGCGACCATCAGAAAAATTTGGATCCCAGGAGTTAGGGCCTGAAGCCAGAGTGACCTCATTACCAAGGGGAGTAGACCGCCAGCAGGCACCAACTCCCAACTGAGGGCCCATGTCGCCAAGGTGACGTGTGCCAGCCAGGCAGGAGTGACCTCAGCACAGAGATCCCACGTCACAGAAGTGTGAGGACCCCAACGAGGATCAGATTCTCACCAGAGGGCCCACGTCACCAAGGGGATGGGAACTAGGCAAGTGTGTCTTCACACCAGTGGGGCCACATCAGCGAAAGGTGAGGAACCCAGCACATGTGGCCTCAAACAAGGGGACACACATCACAAGGGGTCTGGCAGTGAGGCATGCAGGAGGAGACTCAAAACAGAGGGCCCATAGAATAAAAAATGTGAGGAATCCAGCAGTTGGAACCTCCCAGCAGGCGGCCCAGAGCACCGAGTCTATGTGATCCAGGCCACAGTGAACTCACAGCAGATGGCCCACATCATGAAACTCTGAGCAACCCAGGCGTTGGGACCTCAGAGCAGGAGGCCCACATCCCCATGGGGATGGGAACTTGGCAGGAGTGTCCTCGTACCACTTAGCACGTATCATAAAATGTGGGTGCCCAGCAGTTATGGCCTGACGCCAGAGGGCCCTCATGACTGACGGGAGGAAGCTCCCAGCAGGCTCCAACTGCCACCAAAGGGCCGACGTCACCAAGGCGGGGTGTGCCAGCCAGGCAGGAGTGACCTCAGAGCAGAGCGCCCATCTCACAGAAGTGTGAGGAACCCTATCAGGATCAGACTCTCACCAGAGGGCACACATCGCCAAGTGGATGGGAACCAGGAAGGAGTGTCATCACACCAGGGGGGCCACATCAGCGAAAGGTGAGGAACCCAGCACATGTGGCCTCAAACAAGGGGACACACATCACGAAGGTGCTGGGAGTGAGGCATGCAGGATGAGACTCACAACAGAGGGCCAATAGAATAAAAATTAAGGAAACCAAAAGTTGCAACCTCCAAGCAGGCAGCCCAGAGCACCGACGCTATTGGATACAGGCCGGAGTGAACTCACAGCAGAGGGCCCACATCCTGAAACTGTGAGCAACCCAGGCGTTGGGACAAGAGAACAGAAGGCACACATCTTCATGGGGATGGGAACCGTACAGGAGTGTCGTGGCATCACTGGGCTCACATCAGAAAACGTGGGGAGCCCAGCACTTAGAGCCTGACGCCAGAGGGCCCTGAACACTTAGGAGAGGAGGTTCCCAGCAGGCTGCAACTGCCACCAAAGGGCCGATGTCACCAAGGCAAAGGGAGCAAGCCAGGCAGGAATTACCTCACAGAGAGGGCCCACCTCACAAAAGGGTGAGGAACCCAGCCAGGATCAGACTCTCACCAGAGGTCCCACATCACCAAGTGGATGGGAGCTGGGCAGGAGTGTCCTCACACCAGTGGGGCCACATTATGGAAAGGAGAGGGACCCAGCACACGTGGCCTCAAACATGAGGACACACATCACCAAGGGGCTGGGAGTGAGACAGGCTGGAGGAGCCTCAAAACTGAAGGCCCATAGAATAAAAAGTGAGGAATCCTGCAGTTGGAACCTCCCAGCAGGCGGCAAGGAGCAGTGAGGCTACGGGATCTAAGCCTGTGTGAGTTAACACCAGGGAGCCAACATCATGAAACTGTGAGCAACCCAGGCATTGGGACAAGAGAACAGAAGGCACACATCCCCATGGGGATGGGAACCTTACAAGAGTGTCCTGGCATCACTGGGCTCACATCAGAAAATTTTGGGAGCCCAGGAGTTAGGGCCTGACGCCAGAGGGCCCTCATTACCAAGGGGAGGAGATCCCCAGCAGGCACCAACTCGCAACTGAGGGCCCATGTCGCCAAGGTGATGTGTGCCAGCAAGGCAGGAGTGATGTCACAGCAAAGGGCCTACCTCACAGAAGGGCGAGGAACCCAGCCAGGATAAGACCCTCACCAGAGTGTCCACATGTGTTAGGGGATCGGAAACAGGCAGGAGTGTCCTGACACTGCCACCAGTGTGGCCACATCATATAAATGAGAGAAACCCAGCACATGTGGCCTGAACCAGAGGATCCACATCCCCAAGGGGCACGCAGTGAGTCACGCAGGAGTAGGCTGAAAAAAGAGGGCCCAAAGAATAAAAAAGGTGAGGAATCCAGCAGTTGGAACCTCCGAGCAGGTGGCCCAGAGCACCGAGTCTATGGTACGCAGGCCGCAGTGAAATCACAGCAGAGAGCCCACAGCATGAAACTGTGAGCAACCCAGCTGTTGGGACCTCAGAGCAGAAGGCCCACATCCCCATGTGGATGGGAACCTGGCAGGAGTGTCCTCGCACCACTTAGCACGTATCAGAAAATATGGGAACCCAGCAGTTACAGCCTGACGCCAGAGGGCCCTCATGACCGAGGGGAGGAGGCTCCCAGCAGGTTCCAACTGCTACCACAGGGTCCATGTGGCCCAGGCGATGTGTGCATCCAGGAAGGAGTGACCTCACAGCAGAGGGCCCACCTCACAGAAGTGTGAGGAACCCAACCAGGATCACACTCACCAGAGCGCACACATCTCCGAGGTAATGGGAACCAGGCAGGAGTGTCCTCACACAAGGGGGGCCACATCTGTGAAAGGTGAGGAAACCAGCACATGTGGCCTCAAACCAGAGTGCCCACATCGCCAAGAGGCTCGGAGTGAGGCAGGCAGGAGGTGTCTCACAACACAGGGACCATAGAATAAAAAAGGTGAGGAATCCAGCAGTTGGAAGCTCCAAGCAGGTGGCCCAGATCACCGAGGCCATAGGATCCATGCCAGAGTAAACTCACAGCAGAGGGCCAACATCCTGACACTGTAATCAACCCAGCCGTTGGGACCTCAGAGCAGAAGGCCCACATCCCCATGGAGATGGGAACCTGGCAGGAGTGTCATTGCACCAGTGGGCACACATCAGAAAATGTGGGGAGTCCACCAGTTAGGGCCTGACGCCAGAGGGCCCTCATTACCAACGGGAGGAGGCCCCAGCACGCTCCAAGTGCTACCCGAGGGCCGACGTCACTAAATCAGGGTGTGCGAGCCAGGCAGGACTGACTTCAGAGCAGAGGGCCCACCTCACAAATGTGTGAGGTACCCAACAAGGATCAGACTCTCTCCAGAGGGCCCACATCACCAAGGGGATGAGAACCAGGCAGGAGTGTCCTCTCACCAGTGGAGCCACGTCAGCGAAAGACGAGGGACCCAGCACACGTAGCCTCAAATCAGAGGACACACATCACCAAGGGGCTGGGAGTGAGGCAGGCAGGGGGAGCCTCAAAACAGAGTTCCTATAGAATAACAAAGGTAAGGAATCCCGCAGTTGGAACCTCCCAGCAGGCGGCCAAGAGCAGGGAGGCTATGGGATCCAGGCCTGAGTGAATTCACAACAGAGGGCCCTCATCATGAAACTGTGAGCAACACAGGCGTTGGGACCTCAGAGCTGAAGGCCCACATTCCCATGTGGTTGGGAACCTGCCAGGAGTGTACTCGCACCACAGGGCGCACATCAGAAAATTTGGGAGCCAGGAGTTAGGGCCTGATGCCAGAGGGCCCTCATTACCGAGGGGAGGAGACTCCAAACAGGCACCAACTCCCAACTGAGGGCACACGTCACCAAGGTAACGTTTGCCAGCCAGGCAGGAGTGACCTCGCAGCAGAGGGCCTACCTCACAGAAGGGTGAGCAACCAAGCCAGGATAAGACTCTCACCAGAGGGCCCACATCACCAAGGGGATCGGAACCAGGCAGGAGTGTCCTCACACCAGTGCGGTCACATCATAGAAAGGTGAGGAACCCAGCACATGTGGCCTAAACCAGAGGACCCACATGTCCAATGGCCTCGGAGTGAGGTAGGCAGGAGTAGCCACACAACACAGGGCCCATAGAATAAAAATGGTGAGGAAACCAGCAGTAGGAACCTGCCAGCAGGGAGCCCAGAGCACCGAGACTATGGGATCCAGACCACAGTGAACACAGAGCAGAGGGCCACATCATGAAACTGTGAGCAACCCAGACGTTGGGACCTCAGAGCACAAGGCCCACATCCCAATAGGGATGGGAACCTGGCAGGAGTGTCCTCACACCACTTAGCATGTATCAGAATATGTGGGTACCCAGCAGTTAGGGCCTGACGCCAGAAGGCCCTCATCACCGAGGGAAGGAGGCTCTCAGCAGGCTCCAACTGTCACCAGAGTGCCAACGTCGCCATGGAGGTGTGTGCAAGCCAGGCAGGAGTGACCTCAGAGCAGAGGGCCCACCTCACAGAAGCGTGAGGAACCCAATCAGGATCAGACTCTCACCAGAGGGCCCACATCACCAAGGGGATGGGAACCAGGCAGGAGTGTCCTCACACCAGTGGGGCCACATCACTAAAAGGTGAGGCAACCGGCACATGTGGCCTCAAACCAGAGGACCTACATCAACAAGGGGCTCGCAGTGAGGCAGGCAGGAGGAGCCTCACAACACAGGGACAGAAGTATAAAAATGGTGAGGGATCCTGCAGTTGGAACCTCCCAGCAGGCAGCCCAGAGCACAGAGGCTATGGGATCTAAGCCTGGTGAACTAACACCAGGGAGCCAACATCATGAAACTGTGAGTAACCCAGGCGTTGGGACAAGAGAACAGAAGGCACACATCCCCATGGGGATGGGAACCTTACAAGAGTGTCCTGGCATCACTGGGCTCACATCAGAAAACGTGGGGAGCCCAGCAGTTAGAGCCTGACGCCAGAGGGCCCTCATCACGTAGGAGAGGAGGTTCCCAGCAGGCTCCAACTGCCACCAGAGGGCCGAGCTCACCAAGGCAACTTGTGCCAGCCAGGCAGGAATTGCCTCAGAGAGAGGGCCCACCTCACAGAAGGGTGAGGAACCCATCCAGGATCAGACTATCACCAGAGGACTCACATCACCAAGGGGATCGGAACCAGGCAGGAGTGTCCTCACACCAGTGTGGCCAAATCATAGAAAGGTGAGGAACCCGGAACATGTGGCCTAAACCAGAGGACCCACATCTCCAAGGGGCTCGGAGTGAGGCAGGCAGGAGTAGCCTCACAACACAGGGCCCGTAGAATAAAAAATGTGAGGAATCCAGCATTTGGAACCTCCCACCAGGCGGCAAAGTGCAGCGAGGCTATGGGATCCCGGCCGGTGTGAACTCACAACAGAGGGCCCTCATCATGAAACTGTGAGCAACCCAGACTTTGGGACCACAGAGCAGAAGGCCCACATTCCCATGAGGTTGGGAACCTGGCAGGAGTGTACTCACACCACAGGGCACACATCAGAAAATTTTGGGAGCCCAGGAGTTAGGGCCTGACGCCAGAGGGCCCTCATTACTGAGGGGAGGAGGCTCCCAGCAGGCACCAACTCCCAACTGAGGGCACACGTTGCCAAGGTGACGTGTGCCAGCCAGGCAGGAGTGACCTCTGAGCAGAGGGCCTACGTCACAGAAGTGTGAGGAACCCAGCCAGTATAAGACTCTCCCCAGAGGGCCCACATAACCAAGGGGATCGGAACGAGGCAGGAGTGGCCTCACACCAGTGAGGCCAAATCATAGAAAGGTGAGGAACCCAGAACATGTGGCTTAAACCAGAGGACCAACATCTCCAAGGGGCTTGGAGTGAGGCAGGAAGGAGTAGCCTCACAACACAGGGCCCATAGAATAAAAAATGTGAGGAATCCAGCAGTTGGAACCTCTCAGCAGGCGGCCAAGAGCACAGAGTCTATGGGATCCAGGCCGCAGTGAACTTACAGCAGAGGGCCCACATCATGAAACTGTGAGCAACCCAGCCGTTGGGACCTCAGAACAGAAGGCCCACATGCCCATGGAGATGGGAACCTGGCAGGAGTGTCCTAGAACCACTGGGCGACCATCAGAAAAATTTGGATCCCAGGAGTTAGGGCCTGAAGCCAGAGTGACCTCATTACCAAGGGGAGTAGACTGCCAGCAGGCACCAACTCCCAACTGAGGGCCCATGTCGCCAAGGTGACGTGTGCCAGCCAGGCAGGAGTGACCTCAGCACAGAGATCCCACGTCACGGAAGTGTGAGGACCCCAACGAGGATCAGATTCTCACCAGAGGGCCCACATCACCAAGGGGATGGGAACTAGGCAAGTGTGTCTTCACACCAGTGGGGCCACATCAGCGAAAGTGGAGGAACCCAGCACATGTGGCCTCAAACAAGGGGACACACATCACAAGGGGTCTGGCAGTGAGGCATGCAGGAGGAGACTCAAAACAGAGGGCCCATAGAATAAAAAATGTGAGGAATCCAGCAGTTGGAACCTCTCAGCAGGCGGCCAAGAGCACAGAGTCTAGGGGATCCAGGCCGCAGTGAACTTACAGCAGAGGGCCCACATCATGAAACTGTGAGCAACCCAGCCGTTGGGACCTCAGAACAGAAGGCCCACATGCCCATGGAGATGGGAACCTGGCAGGAGTGTCCTAGAACCACTGGGCGACCATCAGAAAAATTTGGATCCCAGGAGTTAGGGCCTGAAGCCAGAGTGACCTCATTACCAAGGGGAGTAGACCGCCAGCAGGCACCAACTCCCAACTGAGGGCCCATCTCGCCAACGTGACGTGTGCCAGCCAGGCAGGAGTGACCTCAGCACAGAGATCCCACGTCACGGAAGTGTGAGGACCCCAACGAGGATCAGATTCTCACCAGAGGGCCCACGTCACCAAGGGGATGGGAACTAGGCAAGTGTGTCTTCACACCAGTGGGGCCACATCAGCGAAAGTGGAGGAACCCAGCACATGTGGCCTCAAACAAGGGGACACACATCACAAGGGGTCTGGCAGTGAGGCATGCAGGAGGAGACTCAAAACAGAGGGCCCATAGAATAAAAAATGTGAGGAGTCCAGCAGTTGGAACCTCCCAGCAGGCGGCCCAGAGCACCGAGTCTATGTGATCCAGGCCACAGTGAACTCACAGCAGATGGCCCACATCATGAAACTCTGAGCAACCCAGGCGTTGGGACCTCAGAGCAGGAGGCCCACATCCCCATGGGGATGGGAACTTGGCAGGAGTGTCCTCGTACCACTTAGCACGTATCATAAAATGTGGGTACCCAGCAGTTATGGCCTGACGCCAGAGGGCCCTCATGACTGACGGGAGGAAGCTCCCAGCAGGCTCCAACTGCCACCAAAGGGCCGACGTCACCAAGGCGGGGTGTGCCAGCCAGGCAGGAGTGACCTCAGAGCAGAGCGCCCACCTCACAGAAGTGTGAGGAACCCTATCAGGATCAGACTCTCACCAGAGGGCACACATCGCCAAGTGGATGGGAACCAGGAAGGAGTGTCATCACACCAGGGGGGCCACATCAGTGAAAGGTGAGGAACCCAGCACATGTGGCCTCAAACAAGGGGACACACATCACGAAGGTGCTGGGAGTGAGGCATGCAGGATGAGACTCACAACAGAGGGCCAATAGAATAAAAATTAAGGAAACCAAAAGTTGCAACCTCCAAGCAGGCAGCCCAGAGCACCGACGCTATTGGATACAGGCCGGAGTGAACTCACAGCAGAGGGCCCACATCCTGAAACTGTGAGCAACCCAGGCGTTGGGACAAGAGAACAGAAGGCACACATCTTCATGGGGATGGGAACCGTACAGGAGTGTTGTGGCATCACTGGGCTCACATCAGAAAACGTGGGGAGCCCAGCACTTAGAGCCTGACGCCAGAGGGCCCTGAACACTTAGGAGAGGAGGTTCCCAGCAGGCTGCAACTGCCACCAAAGGGCCGATGTCACCAAGGCAAAGGGAGCAAGCCAGGCAGGAATTACCTCACAGAGAGGGCCCACCTCACAAAAGGGTGAGGAACCCAGCCAGGATCAGACTCTCACCAGAGGTCCCACATCACCAAGTGGATGGGAGCTGGGCAGGAGTGTCCTCACACCAGTGGGGCCACATTATGGAAAGGAGAGGGACCCAGCACACGTGGCCTCAAACATGAGGACACACATCACCAAGGGGCTGGGAGTGAGACAGGCTGGAGGAGCCTCAAAACTGAAGGCCCATAGAATAAAAAGTGAGGAATCCTGCAGTTGGAACCTCCCAGCAGGCGGCAAGGAGCAGTGAGGCTACGGGATCTAAGCCTGTGTGAATTAACACCAGGGAGCCAACATCATGAAACTGTGAGCAACCCAGGCGTTGGGACAAGAGAACAGAAGGCACACATCCCCATGGGGATGGGAACCTTACAAGAGTGTCCTGGCATCACTGGGCTCACATCAGAAAATTTTGGGAGCCCAGGAGTTAGGGCCTGACGCCAGAGGGCCCTCATTACCAAGGGGAGGAGATCCCCAGCAGGCACCAACTCGCAACTGAGGGCCCATGTCGCCAAGGTGATGTGTGCCAGCAAGGCAGGAGTGATGTCACAGCAAAGGGCCTACCTCACAGAAGGGCGAGGAACCCAGCCAGGATAAGACCCTCACCAGAGTGTCCACATGTGTTAGGGGATCGGAAACAGGCAGGAGTGTCCTGACACTGCCACCAGTGTGGCCACATCATATAAATGAGAGAAACCCAGCACATGTGGCCTGAACCAGAGGATCCACATCCCCAAGGGGCACGCAGTGAGTCACGCAGGAGTAGGCTGAAAAAAGAGGGCCCAAAGAATAAAAAAGGTGAGGAATCCAGCAGTTGGAACCTCCGAGCAGGTGGCCCAGAGCACCGAGTCTATGGTACGCAGGCCGCAGTGAAATCACAGCAGAGAGCCCACAGCATGAAACTGTGAGCAACCCAGCTGTTGGGACCTCAGAGCAGAAGGCCCACATCCCCATGTGGATGGGAACCTGGCAGGAGTGTCCTCGCACCACTTAGCACGTATCAGAAAATATGGGAACCCAGCAGTTACAGCCTGACGCCAGAGGGCCCTCATGACCGAGGGGAGGAGGCTCCCAGCACGTTCCAACTGCTACCACAGGGCCCATGTGGCCAAGGCGATGTGTGCATCCAGGAAGGAGTGACCTCACAGCAGAGGGCCCACCTCACAGAAGTGTGAGGAACCCAACCAGGATCACACTCACCAGAGCGCACACATCTCCGAGGTAATGGGAACCAGGCAGGAGTGTCCTCACACAAGGGGGGCCACATCTGTGAAAGGTGAGGAAACCAGCACATGTGGCCTCAAACCAGAGTGCCCACATCGCCAAGAGGCTCGGAGTGAGGCAGGCAGGAGGTGTCTCACAACACAGGGACCATAGAATAAAAAAGGTGAGGAATCCAGCAGTTGGAAGCTCCAAGCAGGTGGCCCAGATCACCGAGGCCATAGGATCCATGCCAGAGTAAACTCACAGCAGAGGGCCAACATCCTGACACTGTAATCAACCCAGCCGTTGGGACCTCAGAGCAGAAGGCCCACATCCCCATGGGGATGGGAACCTGGCAGGAGTGTCATTGCACCAGTGGGCACACATCAGAAAATGTGGGGAGTCCACCAGTTAGGGCCTGACGCCAGAGGGCCCTCATTACCAACGGGAGGAGGCCCCAGCACGCTCCAAGTGCTACCCGAGGGCCGACGTCACTAAATCAGGGTGTGCGAGCCAGGCAGGACTGACTTCAGAGCAGAGGGCCCACCTCACAAATGTGTGAGGTACCCAACAAGGATCAGACTCTCTCCAGAGGGCCCACATCACCAAGGGGATGAGAACCAGGCAGGAGTGTCCTCTCACCAGTGGAGCCACGTCAGCGAAAGACGAGGGACCCAGCACACGTAGCCTCAAATCAGAGGACACACATCACCAAGGGGCTGGGAGTGAGGCAGGCAGGGGGAGCCTCAAAACAGAGTTCCTATAGAATAACAAAGGTAAGGAATCCCGCACTTGGAACCTCCCAGCAGGCGGCCAAGAGCAGGGAGGCTATGGGATCCAGGCCTGAGTGAATTCACAACAGAGGGCCCTCATCATGAAACTGTGAGCAACACAGGCGTTGGGACCTCAGAGCTGAAGGCCCACATTCCCATGTGGTTGGGAACCTGCCAGGAGTGTACTCGCACCACAGGGCGCACATCAGAAAATTTGGGAGCCAGGAGTTAGGGCCTGATGCCAGAGGGCCCTCATTACCGAGGGGAGGAGACTCCAAACAGGCACCAACTCCCAACTGAGGGCACACGTCACCAAGGTAACGTTTGCCAGCCAGGCAGGAGTGACCTCGCAGCAGAGGGCCTACCTCACAGAAGGGTGAGCAACCAAGCCAGGATAAGACTCTCACCAGAGGGCCCACATCACCAAGGGGATCGGAACCAGGCAGGAGTGTCCTCACACCAGTGCGGTCACATCATAGAAAGGTGAGGAACCCAGCACATGTGGCCTAAACCAGAGGACCCACATGTCCAATGGCCTCGGAGTGAGGTAGGCAGGAGTAGCCACACAACACAGGGCCCATAGAATAAAAATGGTGAGGAAACCAGCAGTAGGAACCTGCCAGCAGGGAGCCCAGAGCACCGAGACTATGGGATCCAGACCACAGTGAACACAGAGCAGAGGGCCACATCATGAAACTGTGAGCAACCCAGACGTTGGGACCTCAGAGCACAAGGCCCACATCCCAATAGGGATGGGAACCTGGCAGGAGTGTCCTCACACCACTTAGCATGTATCAGAATATGTGGGTACCCAGCAGTTAGGGCCTGACGCCAGAAGGCCCTCATCACCGAGGGAAGGAGGCTCTCAGCAGGCTCCAACTGTCACCAGAGTGCCAACGTCGCCATGGAGGTGTGTGCAAGCCAGGCAGGAGTGACCTCAGAGCAGAGGGCCCACCTCACAGAAGCGTGAGGAACCCAATCAGGATCAGACTCTCACCAGAGGGCCCACATCACCAAGGGGATGGGAACCAGGCAGGAGTGTCCTCACACCAGTGGGGCCACATCACTAAAAGGTGAGGCAACCGGCACATGTGGCCTCAAACCAGAGGACCTACATCAACAAGGGGCTCGCAGTGAGGCAGGCAGGAGGAGCCTCACAACACAGGGACAGAAGTATAAAAATGGTGAGGGATCCTGCAGTTGGAACCTCCCAGCAGGCAGCCCAGAGCACAGAGGCTATGGGATCTAAGCCTGGTGAACTAACACCAGGGAGCCAACATCATGAAACTGTGAGTAACCCAGGCGTTGGGACAAGAGAACAGAAGGCACACATCCCCATGGGGATGGGAACCTTACAAGAGTGTCCTGGCATCACTGGGCTCACATCAGAAAACGTGGGGAGCCCAGCAGTTAGAGCCTGACGCCAGAGGGCCCTCATCACGTAGGAGAGGAGGTTCCCAGCAGGCTCCAACTGCCACCAGAGGGCCGAGCTCACCAAGGCAACTTGTGCCAGCCAGGCAGGAATTGCCTCAGAGAGAGGGCCCACCTCACAGAAGGGTGAGGAACCCATCCAGGATCAGACTATCACCAGAGGACTCACATCACCAAGGGGATCGGAACCAGGCAGGAGTGTCCTCACACCAGTGTGGCCAAATCATAGAAAGGTGAGGAACCCGGAACATGTGGCCTAAACCAGAGGACCCACATCTCCAAGGGGCTCGGAGTGAGGCAGGCAGGAGTAGCCTCACAACACAGGGCCCGTAGAATAAAAAATGTGAGGAATCCAGCATTTGGAACCTCCCACCAGGCGGCAAAGTGCAGCGAGGCTATGGGATCCCGGCCGGGGTGAACTCACAACAGAGGGCCCTCATCATGAAACTGTGAGCAACCCAGACTTTGGGACCACAGAGCAGAAGGCCCACATTCCCATGAGGTTGGGAACCTGGCAGGAGTGTACTCACACCACAGGGCACACATCAGAAAATTTTGGGAGCCCAGGAGTTAGGGCCTGACGCCAGAGGGCCCTCATTACTGACGGGAGGAGGCTCCCAGCAGGCACCAACTCCCAACTGAGGGCACACGTTGCCAAGGTGACGTGTGCCAGCCAGGCAGGAGTGACCTCTGAGCAGAGGGCCTACGTCACAGAAGTGTGAGGAACCCAGCCAGTATAAGACTCTCCCCAGAGGGCCCACATAACCAAGGGGATCGGAACGAGGCAGGAGTGGCCTCACACCAGTGAGGCCAAATCATAGAAAGGTGAGGAACCCAGAACATGTGGCTTAAACCAGAGGACCAACATCTCCAAGGGGCTTGGAGTGAGGCAGGAAGGAGTAGCCTCACAACACAGGGCCCATAGAATAAAAAATGTGAGGAATCCAGCAGTTGGAACCTCTCAGCAGGCGGCCAAGAGCACAGAGTCTATGGGATCCAGGCCGCAGTGAACTTACAGCAGAGGGCCCACATCATGAAACTGTGAGCAACCCAGCCGTTGGGACCTCAGAACAGAAGGCCCACATGCCCATGGAGATGGGAACCTGGCAGGAGTGTCCTAGAACCACTGGGCGACCATCAGAAAAATTTGGATCCCAGGAGTTAGGGCCTGAAGCCAGAGTGACCTCATTACCAAGGGGAGTAGACCGCCAGCAGGCACCAACTCCCAACTGAGGGCCCATCTCGCCAACGTGACGTGTGCCAGCCAGGCAGGAGTGACCTCAGCACAGAGATCCCACATCACGGAAGTGTGAGGACCCCAACGAGGATCAGATTCTCACCAGAGGGCCCACGTCACCAAGGGGATGGGAACTAGGCAAGTGTGTCTTCACACCAGTGGGGCCACATCAGCGAAAGTGGAGGAACCCAGCACATGTGGCCTCAAACAAGGGGACACACATCACAAGGGGTCTGGCAGTGAGGCATGCAGGAGGAGACTCAAAACAGAGGGCCCATAGAATAAAAAATGTGAGGAATCCAGCAGTTGGAACCTCTCAGCAGGCGGCCAAGAGCACAGAGTCTATGGGATCCAGGCCGCAGTGAACTTACAGCAGAGGGCCCACATCATGAAACTGTGAGCAACCCAGCCGTTGGGACCTCAGAACAGAAGGCCCACATGCCCATGGAGATGGGAACCTGGCAGGAGTGTCCTAGAACCACTGGGCGACCATCAGAAAAATTTGGATCCCAGGAGTTAGGGCCTGAAGCCAGAGTGACCTCATTACCAAGGGGAGTAGACCGCCAGCAGGAACCAACTCCCAACTGAGGGCCCATCTCGCCAACGTGACGTGTGCCAGCCAGGCAGGAGTGACCTCAGCACAGAGATCCCACGTCACGGAAGTGTGAGGACCCCAACGAGGATCAGATTCTCACCAGAGGGCCCACGTCACCAAGGGGATGGGAACTAGGCAAGTGTGTCTTCACACCAGTGGGGCCACATCAGCGAAAGTGGAGGAACCCAGCACATGTGGCCTCAAACAAGGGGACACACATCACAAGGGGTCTGGCAGTGAGGCATGCAGGAGGAGACTCAAAACAGAGGGCCCATAGAATAAAAAATGTGAGGAATCCAGCAGTTGGAACCTCCCAGCAGGCGGCCCAGAGCACCGAGTCTATGTGATCCAGGCCACAGTGAACTCACAGCAGATGGCCCACATCATGAAACTCTGAGCAACCCAGGCGTTGGGACCTCAGAGCAGGAGGCCCACATCCCCATGGGGATGGGAACTTGGCAGGAGTGTCCTCGTACCACTTAGCACGTATCATAAAATGTGGGTGCCCAGCAGTTATGGCCTGACGCCAGAGGGCCCTCATGACTGACGGGAGGAAGCTCCCAGCAGGCTCCAACTGCCACCAAAGGGCCGACATCACCAAGGCGGGGTGTGCCAGCCAGGCAGGAGTGACCTCAGAGCAGAGCGCCCACCTCACAGAAGTGTGAGGAACCCTATCAGGATCAGACTCTCACCAGAGGGCACACATCGCCAAGTGGATGGGAACCAGGAAGGAGTGTCATCACACCAGGGGGGCCACATCAGCGAAAGGTGAGGAACCCAGCACATGTGGCCTCAAACAAGGGGACACACATCACGAAGGTGCTGGGAGTGAGGCATGCAGGATGAGACTCACAACAGAGGGCCAATAGAATAAAAATTAAGGAAACCAAAAGTTGCAACCTCCAAGCAGGCAGCCCAGAGCACCGACGCTATTGGATACAGGCCGGAGTGAACTCACAGCAGAGGGCCCACATCCTGAAACTGTGAGCAACCCAGGCGTTGGGACAAGAGAACAGAAGGCACACATCTTCATGGGGATGGGAACCGTACAGGAGTGTCGTGGCATCACTGGGCTCACATCAGAAAACGTGGGGAGCCCAGCACTTAGAGCCTGACGCCAGAGGGCCCTGAACACTTAGGAGAGGAGGTTCCCAGCAGGCTGCAACTGCCACCAAAGGGCCGATGTCACCAAGGCAAAGGGAGCAAGCCAGGCAGGAATTACCTCACAGAGAGGGCCCACCTCACAAAAGGGTGAGGAACCCAGCCAGGATCAGACTCTCACCAGAGGTCCCACATCACCAAGTGGATGGGAGCTGGGCAGGAGTGTCCTCACACCAGTGGGGCCACATTATGGAAAGGAGAGGGACCCAGCACACGTGGCCTCAAACATGAGGACACACATCACCAAGGGGCTGGGAGTGAGACAGGCTGGAGGAGCCTCAAAACTGAAGGCCCATAGAATAAAAAGTGAGGAATCCTGCAGTTGGAACCTCCCAGCAGGCGGCAAGGAGCAGTGAGGCTACGGGATCTAAGCCTGTGTGAGTTAACACCAGGGAGCCAACATCATGAAACTGTGAGCAACCCAGGCATTGGGACAAGAGAACAGAAGGCACACATCCCCATGGGGATGGGAACCTTACAAGAGTGTCCTGGCATCACTGGGCTCACATCAGAAAATTTTGGGAGCCCAGGAGTTAGGGCCTGACGCCAGAGGGCCCTCATTACCAAGGGGAGGAGATCCCCAGCAGGCACCAACTCGCAACTGAGGGCCCATGTCGCCAAGGTGATGTGTGCCAGCAAGGCAGGAGTGATGTCACAGCAAAGGGCCTACCTCACAGAAGGGCGAGGAACCCAGCCAGGATAAGACCCTCACCAGAGTGTCCACATGTGTTAGGGGATCGGAAACAGGCAGGAGTGTCCTGACACTGCCACCAGTGTGGCCACATCATATAAATGAGAGAAACCCAGCACATGTGGCCTGAACCAGAGGATCCACATCCCCAAGGGGCACGCAGTGAGTCACGCAGGAGTAGGCTGAAAAAAGAGGGCCCAAAGAATAAAAAAGGTGAGGAATCCAGCAGTTGGAACCTCCGAGCAGGTGGCCCAGAGCACCGAGTCTATGGTACGCAGGCCGCAGTGAAATCACAGCAGAGAGCCCACAGCATGAAACTGTGAGCAACCCAGCTGTTGGGACCTCAGAGCAGAAGGCCCACATCCCCATGTGGATGGGAACCTGGCAGGAGTGTCCTCGCACCACTTAGCACGTATCAGAAAATATGGGAACCCAGCAGTTACAGCCTGACGCCAGAGGGCCCTCATGACCGAGGGGAGGAGGCTCCCAGCAGGTTCCAACTGCTACCACAGGGTCCATGTGGCCCAGGCGATGTGTGCATCCAGGAAGGAGTGACCTCACAGCAGAGGGCCCACCTCACAGAAGTGTGAGGAACCCAACCAGGATCACACTCACCAGAGCGCACACATCTCCGAGGTAATGGGAACCAGGCAGGAGTGTCCTCACACAAGGGGGGCCACATCTGTGAAAGGTGAGGAAACCAGCACATGTGGCCTCAAACCAGAGTGCCCACATCGCCAAGAGGCTCGGAGTGAGGCAGGCAGGAGGTGTCTCACAACACAGGGACCATAGAATAAAAAAGGTGAGGAATCCAGCAGTTGGAAGCTCCAAGCAGGTGGCCCAGATCACCGAGGCCATAGGATCCATGCCAGAGTAAACTCACAGCAGAGGGCCAACATCCTGACACTGTAATCAACCCAGCCGTTGGGACCTCAGAGCAGAAGGCCCACATCCCCATGGAGATGGGAACCTGGCAGGAGTGTCATTGCACCAGTGGGCACACATCAGAAAATGTGGGGAGTCCACCAGTTAGGGCCTGACGCCAGAGGGCCCTCATTACCAACGGGAGGAGGCCCCAGCACGCTCCAAGTGCTACCCGAGGGCCGACGTCACTAAATCAGGGTGTGCGAGCCAGGCAGGACTGACTTCAGAGCAGAGGGCCCACCTCACAAATGTGTGAGGTACCCAACAAGGATCAGACTCTCTCCAGAGGGCCCACATCACCAAGGGGATGAGAACCAGGCAGGAGTGTCCTCTCACCAGTGGAGCCACGTCAGCGAAAGACGAGGGACCCAGCACACGTAGCCTCAAATCAGAGGACACACATCACCAAGGGGCTGGGAGTGAGGCAGGCAGGGGGAGCCTCAAAACAGAGTTCCTATAGAATAACAAAGGTAAGGAATCCCGCAGTTGGAACCTCCCAGCAGGCGGCCAAGAGCAGGGAGGCTATGGGATCCAGGCCTGAGTGAATTCACAACAGAGGGCCCTCATCATGAAACTGTGAGCAACACAGGCGTTGGGACCTCAGAGCTGAAGGCCCACATTCCCATGTGGTTGGGAACCTGCCAGGAGTGTACTCGCACCACAGGGCGCACATCAGAAAATTTGGGAGCCAGGAGTTAGGGCCTGATGCCAGAGGGCCCTCATTACCGAGGGGAGGAGACTCCAAACAGGCACCAACTCCCAACTGAGGGCACACGTCACCAAGGTAACGTTTGCCAGCCAGGCAGGAGTGACCTCGCAGCAGAGGGCCTACCTCACAGAAGGGTGAGCAACCAAGCCAGGATAAGACTCTCACCAGAGGGCCCACATCACCAAGGGGATCGGAACCAGGCAGGAGTGTCCTCACACCAGTGCGGTCACATCATAGAAAGGTGAGGAACCCAGCACATGTGGCCTAAACCAGAGGACCCACATGTCCAATGGCCTCGGAGTGAGGTAGGCAGGAGTAGCCACACAACACAGGGCCCATAGAATAAAAATGGTGAGGAAACCAGCAGTAGGAACCTGCCAGCAGGGAGCCCAGAGCACCGAGACTATGGGATCCAGACCACAGTGAACACAGAGCAGAGGGCCACATCATGAAACTGTGAGCAACCCAGACGTTGGGACCTCAGAGCACAAGGCCCACATCCCAATAGGGATGGGAACCTGGCAGGAGTGTCCTCACACCACTTAGCATGTATCAGAATATGTGGGTACCCAGCAGTTAGGGCCTGACGCCAGAAGGCCCTCATCACCGAGGGAAGGAGGCTCTCAGCAGGCTCCAACTGTCACCAGAGTGCCAACGTCGCCATGGAGGTGTGTGCAAGCCAGGCAGGAGTGACCTCAGAGCAGAGGGCCCACCTCACAGAAGCGTGAGGAACCCAATCAGGATCAGACTCTCACCAGAGGGCCCACATCACCAAGGGGATGGGAACCAGGCAGGAGTGTCCTCACACCAGTGGGGCCACATCACTAAAAGGTGAGGCAACCGGCACATGTGGCCTCAAACCAGAGGACCTACATCAACAAGGGGCTCGCAGTGAGGCAGGCAGGAGGAGCCTCACAACACAGGGACAGAAGTATAAAAATGGTGAGGGATCCTGCAGTTGGAACCTCCCAGCAGGCAGCCCAGAGCACAGAGGCTATGGGATCTAAGCCTGGTGAACTAACACCAGGGAGCCAACATCATGAAACTGTGAGTAACCCAGGCGTTGGGACAAGAGAACAGAAGGCACACATCCCCATGGGGATGGGAACCTTACAAGAGTGTCCTGGCATCACTGGGCTCACATCAGAAAACGTGGGGAGCCCAGCAGTTAGAGCCTGACGCCAGAGGGCCCTCATCACGTAGGAGAGGAGGTTCCCAGCAGGCTCCAACTGCCACCAGAGGGCCGAGCTCACCAAGGCAACTTGTGCCAGCCAGGCAGGAATTGCCTCAGAGAGAGGGCCCACCTCACAGAAGGGTGAGGAACCCATCCAGGATCAGACTATCACCAGAGGACTCACATCACCAAGGGGATCGGAACCAGGCAGGAGTGTCCTCACACCAGTGTGGCCAAATCATAGAAAGGTGAGGAACCCGGAACATGTGGCCTAAACCAGAGGACCCACATCTCCAAGGGGCTCGGAGTGAGGCAGGCAGGAGTAGCCTCACAACACAGGGCCCGTAGAATAAAAAATGTGAGGAATCCAGCATTTGGAACCTCCCACCAGGCGGCAAAGTGCAGCGAGGCTATGGGATCCCGGCCGGTGTGAACTCACAACAGAGGGCCCTCATCATGAAACTGTGAGCAACCCAGACTTTGGGACCACAGAGCAGAAGGCCCACATTCCCATGAGGTTGGGAACCTGGCAGGAGTGTACTCACACCACAGGGCACACATCAGAAAATTTTGGGAGCCCAGGAGTTAGGGCCTGACGCCAGAGGGCCCTCATTACTGAGGGGAGGAGGCTCCCAGCAGGCACCAACTCCCAACTGAGGGCACACGTTGCCAAGGTGACGTGTGCCAGCCAGGCAGGAGTGACCTCTGAGCAGAGGGCCTACGTCACAGAAGTGTGAGGAACCCAGCCAGTATAAGACTCTCCCCAGAGGGCCCACATAACCAAGGGGATCGGAACGAGGCAGGAGTGGCCTCACACCAGTGAGGCCAAATCATAGAAAGGTGAGGAACCCAGAACATGTGGCTTAAACCAGAGGACCAACATCTCCAAGGGGCTTGGAGTGAGGCAGGAAGGAGTAGCCTCACAACACAGGGCCCATAGAATAAAAAATGTGAGGAATCCAGCAGTTGGAACCTCTCAGCAGGCGGCCAAGAGCACAGAGTCTATGGGATCCAGGCCGCAGTGAACTTACAGCAGAGGGCCCACATCATGAAACTGTGAGCAACCCAGCCGTTGGGACCTCAGAACAGAAGGCCCACATGCCCATGGAGATGGGAACCTGGCAGGAGTGTCCTAGAACCACTGGGCGACCATCAGAAAAATTTGGATCCCAGGAGTTAGGGCCTGAAGCCAGAGTGACCTCATTACCAAGGGGAGTAGACCGCCAGCAGGCACCAACTCCCAACTGAGGGCCCATGTCGCCAAGGTGACGTGTGCCAGCCAGGCAGGAGTGACCTCAGCACAGAGATCCCACGTCACAGAAGTGTGAGGACCCCAACGAGGATCAGATTCTCACCAGAGGGCCCACGTCACCAAGGGGATGGGAACTAGGCAAGTGTGTCTTCACACCAGTGGGGCCACATCAGCGAAAGGTGAGGAACCCAGCACATGTGGCCTCAAACAAGGGGACACACATCACAAGGGGTCTGGCAGTGAGGCATGCAGGAGGAGACTCAAAACAGAGGGCCCATAGAATAAAAAATGTGAGGAATCCAGCAGTTGGAACCTCCCAGCAGGCGGCCCAGAGCACCGAGTCTATGTGATCCAGGCCACAGTGAACTCACAGCAGATGGCCCACATCATGAAACTCTGAGCAACCCAGGCGTTGGGACCTCAGAGCAGGAGGCCCACATCCCCATGGGGATGGGAACTTGGCAGGAGTGTCCTCGTACCACTTAGCACGTATCATAAAATGTGGGTGCCCAGCAGTTATGGCCTGACGCCAGAGGGCCCTCATGACTGACGGGAGGAAGCTCCCAGCAGGCTCCAACTGCCACCAAAGGGCCGACGTCACCAAGGCGGGGTGTGCCAGCCAGGCAGGAGTGACCTCAGAGCAGAGCGCCCATCTCACAGAAGTGTGAGGAACCCTATCAGGATCAGACTCTCACCAGAGGGCACACATCGCCAAGTGGATGGGAACCAGGAAGGAGTGTCATCACACCAGGGGGGCCACATCAGCGAAAGGTGAGGAACCCAGCACATGTGGCCTCAAACAAGGGGACACACATCACGAAGGTGCTGGGAGTGAGGCATGCAGGATGAGACTCACAACAGAGGGCCAATAGAATAAAAATTAAGGAAACCAAAAGTTGCAACCTCCAAGCAGGCAGCCCAGAGCACCGACGCTATTGGATACAGGCCGGAGTGAACTCACAGCAGAGGGCCCACATCCTGAAACTGTGAGCAACCCAGGCGTTGGGACAAGAGAACAGAAGGCACACATCTTCATGGGGATGGGAACCGTACAGGAGTGTCGTGGCATCACTGGGCTCACATCAGAAAACGTGGGGAGCCCAGCACTTAGAGCCTGACGCCAGAGGGCCCTGAACACTTAGGAGAGGAGGTTCCCAGCAGGCTGCAACTGCCACCAAAGGGCCGATGTCACCAAGGCAAAGGGAGCAAGCCAGGCAGGAATTACCTCACAGAGAGGGCCCACCTCACAAAAGGGTGAGGAACCCAGCCAGGATCAGACTCTCACCAGAGGTCCCACATCACCAAGTGGATGGGAGCTGGGCAGGAGTGTCCTCACACCAGTGGGGCCACATTATGGAAAGGAGAGGGACCCAGCACACGTGGCCTCAAACATGAGGACACACATCACCAAGGGGCTGGGAGTGAGACAGGCTGGAGGAGCCTCAAAACTGAAGGCCCATAGAATAAAAAGTGAGGAATCCTGCAGTTGGAACCTCCCAGCAGGCGGCAAGGAGCAGTGAGGCTACGGGATCTAAGCCTGTGTGAGTTAACACCAGGGAGCCAACATCATGAAACTGTGAGCAACCCAGGCATTGGGACAAGAGAACAGAAGGCACACATCCCCATGGGGATGGGAACCTTACAAGAGTGTCCTGGCATCACTGGGCTCACATCAGAAAATTTTGGGAGCCCAGGAGTTAGGGCCTGACGCCAGAGGGCCCTCATTACCAAGGGGAGGAGATCCCCAGCAGGCACCAACTCGCAACTGAGGGCCCATGTCGCCAAGGTGATGTGTGCCAGCAAGGCAGGAGTGATGTCACAGCAAAGGGCCTACCTCACAGAAGGGCGAGGAACCCAGCCAGGATAAGACCCTCACCAGAGTGTCCACATGTGTTAGGGGATCGGAAACAGGCAGGAGTGTCCTGACACTGCCACCAGTGTGGCCACATCATATAAATGAGAGAAACCCAGCACATGTGGCCTGAACCAGAGGATCCACATCCCCAAGGGGCACGCAGTGAGTCACGCAGGAGTAGGCTGAAAAAAGAGGGCCCAAAGAATAAAAAAGGTGAGGAATCCAGCAGTTGGAACCTCCGAGCAGGTGGCCCAGAGCACCGAGTCTATGGTACGCAGGCCGCAGTGAAATCACAGCAGAGAGCCCACAGCATGAAACTGTGAGCAACCCAGCTGTTGGGACCTCAGAGCAGAAGGCCCACATCCCCATGTGGATGGGAACCTGGCAGGAGTGTCCTCGCACCACTTAGCACGTATCAGAAAATATGGGAACCCAGCAGTTACAGCCTGACGCCAGAGGGCCCTCATGACCGAGGGGAGGAGGCTCCCAGCAGGTTCCAACTGCTACCACAGGGTCCATGTGGCCCAGGCGATGTGTGCATCCAGGAAGGAGTGACCTCACAGCAGAGGGCCCACCTCACAGAAGTGTGAGGAACCCAACCAGGATCACACTCACCAGAGCGCACACATCTCCGAGGTAATGGGAACCAGGCAGGAGTGTCCTCACACAAGGGGGGCCACATCTGTGAAAGGTGAGGAAACCAGCACATGTGGCCTCAAACCAGAGTGCCCACATCGCCAAGAGGCTCGGAGTGAGGCAGGCAGGAGGTGTCTCACAACACAGGGACCATAGAATAAAAAAGGTGAGGAATCCAGCAGTTGGAAGCTCCAAGCAGGTGGCCCAGATCACCGAGGCCATAGGATCCATGCCAGAGTAAACTCACAGCAGAGGGCCAACATCCTGACACTGTAATCAACCCAGCCGTTGGGACCTCAGAGCAGAAGGCCCACATCCCCATGGAGATGGGAACCTGGCAGGAGTGTCATTGCACCAGTGGGCACACATCAGAAAATGTGGGGAGTCCACCAGTTAGGGCCTGACGCCAGAGGGCCCTCATTACCAACGGGAGGAGGCCCCAGCACGCTCCAAGTGCTACCCGAGGGCCGACGTCACTAAATCAGGGTGTGCGAGCCAGGCAGGACTGACTTCAGAGCAGAGGGCCCACCTCACAAATGTGTGAGGTACCCAACAAGGATCAGACTCTCTCCAGAGGGCCCACATCACCAAGGGGATGAGAACCAGGCAGGAGTGTCCTCTCACCAGTGGAGCCACGTCAGCGAAAGACGAGGGACCCAGCACACGTAGCCTCAAATCAGAGGACACACATCACCAAGGGGCTGGGAGTGAGGCAGGCAGGGGGAGCCTCAAAACAGAGTTCCTATAGAATAACAAAGGTAAGGAATCCCGCAGTTGGAACCTCCCAGCAGGCGGCCAAGAGCAGGGAGGCTATGGGATCCAGGCCTGAGTGAATTCACAACAGAGGGCCCTCATCATGAAACTGTGAGCAACACAGGCGTTGGGACCTCAGAGCTGAAGGCCCACATTCCCATGTGGTTGGGAACCTGCCAGGAGTGTACTCGCACCACAGGGCGCACATCAGAAAATTTGGGAGCCAGGAGTTAGGGCCTGATGCCAGAGGGCCCTCATTACCGAGGGGAGGAGACTCCAAACAGGCACCAACTCCCAACTGAGGGCACACGTCACCAAGGTAACGTTTGCCAGCCAGGCAGGAGTGACCTCGCAGCAGAGGGCCTACCTCACAGAAGGGTGAGCAACCAAGCCAGGATAAGACTCTCACCAGAGGGCCCACATCACCAAGGGGATCGGAACCAGGCAGGAGTGTCCTCACACCAGTGCGGTCACATCATAGAAAGGTGAGGAACCCAGCACATGTGGCCTAAACCAGAGGACCCACATGTCCAATGGCCTCGGAGTGAGGTAGGCAGGAGTAGCCACACAACACAGGGCCCATAGAATAAAAATGGTGAGGAAACCAGCAGTAGGAACCTGCCAGCAGGGAGCCCAGAGCACCGAGACTATGGGATCCAGACCACAGTGAACACAGAGCAGAGGGCCACATCATGAAACTGTGAGCAACCCAGACGTTGGGACCTCAGAGCACAAGGCCCACATCCCAATAGGGATGGGAACCTGGCAGGAGTGTCCTCACACCACTTAGCATGTATCAGAATATGTGGGTACCCAGCAGTTAGGGCCTGACGCCAGAAGGCCCTCATCACCGAGGGAAGGAGGCTCTCAGCAGGCTCCAACTGTCACCAGAGTGCCAACGTCGCCATGGAGGTGTGTGCAAGCCAGGCAGGAGTGACCTCAGAGCAGAGGGCCCACCTCACAGAAGCGTGAGGAACCCAATCAGGATCAGACTCTCACCAGAGGGCCCACATCACCAAGGGGATGGGAACCAGGCAGGAGTGTCCTCACACCAGTGGGGCCACATCACTAAAAGGTGAGGCAACCGGCACATGTGGCCTCAAACCAGAGGACCTACATCAACAAGGGGCTCGCAGTGAGGCAGGCAGGAGGAGCCTCACAACACAGGGACAGAAGTATAAAAATGGTGAGGGATCCTGCAGTTGGAACCTCCCAGCAGGCAGCCCAGAGCACAGAGGCTATGGGATCTAAGCCTGGTGAACTAACACCAGGGAGCCAACATCATGAAACTGTGAGTAACCCAGGCGTTGGGACAAGAGAACAGAAGGCACACATCCCCATGGGGATGGGAACCTTACAAGAGTGTCCTGGCATCACTGGGCTCACATCAGAAAACGTGGGGAGCCCAGCAGTTAGAGCCTGACGCCAGAGGGCCCTCATCACGTAGGAGAGGAGGTTCCCAGCAGGCTCCAACTGCCACCAGAGGGCCGAGCTCACCAAGGCAACTTGTGCCAGCCAGGCAGGAATTGCCTCAGAGAGAGGGCCCACCTCACAGAAGGGTGAGGAACCCATCCAGGATCAGACTATCACCAGAGGACTCACATCACCAAGGGGATCGGAACCAGGCAGGAGTGTCCTCACACCAGTGTGGCCAAATCATAGAAAGGTGAGGAACCCGGAACATGTGGCCTAAACCAGAGGACCCACATCTCCAAGGGGCTCGGAGTGAGGCAGGCAGGAGTAGCCTCACAACACAGGGCCCGTAGAATAAAAAATGTGAGGAATCCAGCATTTGGAACCTCCCACCAGGCGGCAAAGTGCAGCGAGGCTATGGGATCCCGGCCGGTGTGAACTCACAACAGAGGGCCCTCATCATGAAACTGTGAGCAACCCAGACTTTGGGACCACAGAGCAGAAGGCCCACATTCCCATGAGGTTGGGAACCTGGCAGGAGTGTACTCACACCACAGGGCACACATCAGAAAATTTTGGGAGCCCAGGAGTTAGGGCCTGACGCCAGAGGGCCCTCATTACTGAGGGGAGGAGGCTCCCAGCAGGCACCAACTCCCAACTGAGGGCACACGTTGCCAAGGTGACGTGTGCCAGCCAGGCAGGAGTGACCTCTGAGCAGAGGGCCTACGTCACAGAAGTGTGAGGAACCCAGCCAGTATAAGACTCTCCCCAGAGGGCCCACATAACCAAGGGGATCGGAACGAGGCAGGAGTGGCCTCACACCAGTGAGGCCAAATCATAGAAAGGTGAGGAACCCAGAACATGTGGCTTAAACCAGAGGACCAACATCTCCAAGGGGCTTGGAGTGAGGCAGGAAGGAGTAGCCTCACAACACAGGGCCCATAGAATAAAAAATGTGAGGAATCCAGCAGTTGGAACCTCTCAGCAGGCGGCCAAGAGCACAGAGTCTATGGGATCCAGGCCGCAGTGAACTTACAGCAGAGGGCCCACATCATGAAACTGTGAGCAACCCAGCCGTTGGGACCTCAGAACAGAAGGCCCACATGCCCATGGAGATGGGAACCTGGCAGGAGTGTCCTAGAACCACTGGGCGACCATCAGAAAAATTTGGATCCCAGGAGTTAGGGCCTGAAGCCAGAGTGACCTCATTACCAAGGGGAGTAGACTGCCAGCAGGCACCAACTCCCAACTGAGGGCCCATGTCGCCAAGGTGACGTGTGCCAGCCAGGCAGGAGTGACCTCAGCACAGAGATCCCACGTCACGGAAGTGTGAGGACCCCAACGAGGATCAGATTCTCACCAGAGGGCCCACATCACCAAGGGGATGGGAACTAGGCAAGTGTGTCTTCACACCAGTGGGGCCACATCAGCGAAAGTGGAGGAACCCAGCACATGTGGCCTCAAACAAGGGGACACACATCACAAGGGGTCTGGCAGTGAGGCATGCAGGAGGAGACTCAAAACAGAGGGCCCATAGAATAAAAAATGTGAGGAATCCAGCAGTTGGAACCTCTCAGCAGGCGGCCAAGAGCACAGAGTCTATGGGATCCAGGCCGCAGTGAACTTACAGCAGAGGGCCCACATCATGAAACTGTGAGCAACCCAGCCGTTGGGACCTCAGAACAGAAGGCCCACATGCCCATGGAGATGGGAACCTGGCAGGAGTGTCCTAGAACCACTGGGCGACCATCAGAAAAATTTGGATCCCAGGAGTTAGGGCCTGAAGCCAGAGTGACCTCATTACCAAGGGGAGTAGACCGCCAGCAGGCACCAACTCCCAACTGAGGGCCCATCTCGCCAACGTGACGTGTGCCAGCCAGGCAGGAGTGACCTCAGCACAGAGATCCCACGTCACGGAAGTGTGAGGACCCCAACGAGGATCAGATTCTCACCAGAGGGCCCACGTCACCAAGGGGATGGGAACTAGGCAAGTGTGTCTTCACACCAGTGGGGCCACATCAGCGAAAGTGGAGGAACCCAGCACATGTGGCCTCAAACAAGGGGACACACATCACAAGGGGTCTGGCAGTGAGGCATGCAGGAGGAGACTCAAAACAGAGGGCCCATAGAATAAAAAATGTGAGGAGTCCAGCAGTTGGAACCTCCCAGCAGGCGGCCCAGAGCACCGAGTCTATGTGATCCAGGCCACAGTGAACTCACAGCAGATGGCCCACATCATGAAACTCTGAGCAACCCAGGCGTTGGGACCTCAGAGCAGGAGGCCCACATCCCCATGGGGATGGGAACTTGGCAGGAGTGTCCTCGTACCACTTAGCACGTATCATAAAATGTGGGTACCCAGCAGTTATGGCCTGACGCCAGAGGGCCCTCATGACTGACGGGAGGAAGCTCCCAGCAGGCTCCAACTGCCACCAAAGGGCCGACGTCACCAAGGCGGGGTGTGCCAGCCAGGCAGGAGTGACCTCAGAGCAGAGCGCCCACCTCACAGAAGTGTGAGGAACCCTATCAGGATCAGACTCTCACCAGAGGGCACACATCGCCAAGTGGATGGGAACCAGGAAGGAGTGTCATCACACCAGGGGGGCCACATCAGTGAAAGGTGAGGAACCCAGCACATGTGGCCTCAAACAAGGGGACACACATCACGAAGGTGCTGGGAGTGAGGCATGCAGGATGAGACTCACAACAGAGGGCCAATAGAATAAAAATTAAGGAAACCAAAAGTTGCAACCTCCAAGCAGGCAGCCCAGAGCACCGACGCTATTGGATACAGGCCGGAGTGAACTCACAGCAGAGGGCCCACATCCTGAAACTGTGAGCAACCCAGGCGTTGGGACAAGAGAACAGAAGGCACACATCTTCATGGGGATGGGAACCGTACAGGAGTGTTGTGGCATCACTGGGCTCACATCAGAAAACGTGGGGAGCCCAGCACTTAGAGCCTGACGCCAGAGGGCCCTGAACACTTAGGAGAGGAGGTTCCCAGCAGGCTGCAACTGCCACCAAAGGGCCGATGTCACCAAGGCAAAGGGAGCAAGCCAGGCAGGAATTACCTCACAGAGAGGGCCCACCTCACAAAAGGGTGAGGAACCCAGCCAGGATCAGACTCTCACCAGAGGTCCCACATCACCAAGTGGATGGGAGCTGGGCAGGAGTGTCCTCACACCAGTGGGGCCACATTATGGAAAGGAGAGGGACCCAGCACACGTGGCCTCAAACATGAGGACACACATCACCAAGGGGCTGGGAGTGAGACAGGCTGGAGGAGCCTCAAAACTGAAGGCCCATAGAATAAAAAGTGAGGAATCCTGCAGTTGGAACCTCCCAGCAGGCGGCAAGGAGCAGTGAGGCTACGGGATCTAAGCCTGTGTGAATTAACACCAGGGAGCCAACATCATGAAACTGTGAGCAACCCAGGCGTTGGGACAAGAGAACAGAAGGCACACATCCCCATGGGGATGGGAACCTTACAAGAGTGTCCTGGCATCACTGGGCTCACATCAGAAAATTTTGGGAGCCCAGGAGTTAGGGCCTGACGCCAGAGGGCCCTCATTACCAAGGGGAGGAGATCCCCAGCAGGCACCAACTCGCAACTGAGGGCCCATGTCGCCAAGGTGATGTGTGCCAGCAAGGCAGGAGTGATGTCACAGCAAAGGGCCTACCTCACAGAAGGGCGAGGAACCCAGCCAGGATAAGACCCTCACCAGAGTGTCCACATGTGTTAGGGGATCGGAAACAGGCAGGAGTGTCCTGACGCTGCCACCAGTGTGGCCACATCATATAAATGAGAGAAACCCAGCACATGTGGCCTGAACCAGAGGATCCACATCCCCAAGGGGCACGCAGTGAGTCACGCAGGAGTAGGCTGAAAAAAGAGGGCCCAAAGAATAAAAAAGGTGAGGAATCCAGCAGTTGGAACCTCCGAGCAGGTGGCCCAGAGCACCGAGTCTATGGTACGCAGGCCGCAGTGAAATCACAGCAGAGAGCCCACAGCATGAAACTGTGAGCAACCCAGCTGTTGGGACCTCAGAGCAGAAGGCCCACATCCCCATGTGGATGGGAACCTGGCAGGAGTGTCCTCGCACCACTTAGCACGTATCAGAAAATATGGGAACCCAGCAGTTACAGCCTGACGCCAGAGGGCCCTCATGACCGAGGGGAGGAGGCTCCCAGCACGTTCCAACTGCTACCACAGGGCCCATGTGGCCAAGGCGATGTGTGCATCCAGGAAGGAGTGACCTCACAGCAGAGGGCCCACCTCACAGAAGTGTGAGGAACCCAACCAGGATCACACTCACCAGAGCGCACACATCTCCGAGGTAATGGGAACCAGGCAGGAGTGTCCTCACACAAGGGGGGCCACATCTGTGAAAGGTGAGGAAACCAGCACATGTGGCCTCAAACCAGAGTGCCCACATCGCCAAGAGGCTCGGAGTGAGGCAGGCAGGAGGTGTCTCACAACACAGGGACCATAGAATAAAAAAGGTGAGGAATCCAGCAGTTGGAAGCTCCAAGCAGGTGGCCCAGATCACCGAGGCCATAGGATCCATGCCAGAGTAAACTCACAGCAGAGGGCCAACATCCTGACACTGTAATCAACCCAGCCGTTGGGACCTCAGAGCAGAAGGCCCACATCCCCATGGGGATGGGAACCTGGCAGGAGTGTCATTGCACCAGTGGGCACACATCAGAAAATGTGGGGAGTCCACCAGTTAGGGCCTGACGCCAGAGGGCCCTCATTACCAACGGGAGGAGGCCCCAGCACGCTCCAAGTGCTACCCGAGGGCCGACGTCACTAAATCAGGGTGTGCGAGCCAGGCAGGACTGACTTCAGAGCAGAGGGCCCACCTCACAAATGTGTGAGGTACCCAACAAGGATCAGACTCTCTCCAGAGGGCCCACATCACCAAGGGGATGAGAACCAGGCAGGAGTGTCCTCTCACCAGTGGATCCACGTCAGCGAAAGACGAGGGACCCAGCACACGTAGCCTCAAATCAGAGGACACACATCACCAAGGGGCTGGGAGTGAGGCAGGCAGGGGGAGCCTCAAAACAGAGTTCCTATAGAATAACAAAGGTAAGGAATCCCGCAGTTGGAACCTCCCAGCAGGCGGCCAAGAGCAGGGAGGCTATGGGATCCAGGCCTGAGTGAATTCACAACAGAGGGCCCTCATCATGAAACTGTGAGCAACACAGGCGTTGGGACCTCAGAGCTGAAGGCCCACATTCCCATGTGGTTGGGAACCTGCCAGGAGTGTACTCGCACCACAGGGCGCACATCAGAAAATTTGGGAGCCAGGAGTTAGGGCCTGATGCCAGAGGGCCCTCATTACCGAGGGGAGGAGACTCCAAACAGGCACCAACTCCCAACTGAGGGCACACGTCACCAAGGTAACGTTTGCCAGCCAGGCAGGAGTGACCTCGCAGCAGAGGGCCTACCTCACAGAAGGGTGAGCAACCAAGCCAGGATAAGACTCTCACCAGAGGGCCCACATCACCAAGGGGATCGGAACCAGGCAGGAGTGTCCTCACACCAGTGCGGTCACATCATAGAAAGGTGAGGAACCCAGCACATGTGGCCTAAACCAGAGGACCCACATGTCCAATGGCCTCGGAGTGAGGTAGGCAGGAGTAGCCACACAACACAGGGCCCATAGAATAAAAATGGTGAGGAAACCAGCAGTAGGAACCTGCCAGCAGGGAGCCCAGAGCACCGAGACTATGGGATCCAGACCACAGTGAACACAGAGCAGAGGGCCACATCATGAAACTGTGAGCAACCCAGACGTTGGGACCTCAGAGCACAAGGCCCACATCCCAATAGGGATGGGAACCTGGCAGGAGTGTCCTCACACCACTTAGCATGTATCAGAATATGTGGGTACCCAGCAGTTAGGGCCTGACGCCAGAAGGCCCTCATCACCGAGGGAAGGAGGCTCTCAGCAGGCTCCAACTGTCACCAGAGTGCCAACGTCGCCATGGAGGTGTGTGCAAGCCAGGCAGGAGTGACCTCAGAGCAGAGGGCCCACCTCACAGAAGCGTGAGGAACCCAATCAGGATCAGACTCTCACCAGAGGGCCCACATCACCAAGGGGATGGGAACCAGGCAGGAGTGTCCTCACACCAGTGGGGCCACATCACTAAAAGGTGAGGCAACCGGCACATGTGGCCTCAAACCAGAGGACCTACATCAACAAGGGGCTCGCAGTGAGGCAGGCAGGAGGAGCCTCACAACACAGGGACAGAAGTATAAAAATGGTGAGGGATCCTGCAGTTGGAACCTCCCAGCAGGCAGCCCAGAGCACAGAGGCTATGGGATCTAAGCCTGGTGAACTAACACCAGGGAGCCAACATCATGAAACTGTGAGTAACCCAGGCGTTGGGACAAGAGAACAGAAGGCACACATCCCCATGGGGATGGGAACCTTACAAGAGTGTCCTGGCATCACTGGGCTCACATCAGAAAACGTGGGGAGCCCAGCAGTTAGAGCCTGACGCCAGAGGGCCCTCATCACGTAGGAGAGGAGGTTCCCAGCAGGCTCCAACTGCCACCAGAGGGCCGAGCTCACCAAGGCAACTTGTGCCAGCCAGGCAGGAATTGCCTCAGAGAGAGGGCCCACCTCACAGAAGGGTGAGGAACCCATCCAGGATCAGACTATCACCAGAGGACTCACATCACCAAGGGGATCGGAACCAGGCAGGAGTGTCCTCACACCAGTGTGGCCAAATCATAGAAAGGTGAGGAACCCGGAACATGTGGCCTAAACCAGAGGACCCACATCTCCAAGGGGCTCGGAGTGAGGCAGGCAGGAGTAGCCTCACAACACAGGGCCCGTAGAATAAAAAATGTGAGGAATCCAGCATTTGGAACCTCCCACCAGGCGGCAAAGTGCAGCGAGGCTATGGGATCCCGGCCGGGGTGAACTCACAACAGAGGGCCCTCATCATGAAACTGTGAGCAACCCAGACTTTGGGACCACAGAGCAGAAGGCCCACATTCCCATGAGGTTGGGAACCTGGCAGGAGTGTACTCACACCACAGGGCACACATCAGAAAATTTTGGGAGCCCAGGAGTTAGGGCCTGACGCCAGAGGGCCCTCATTACTGAGGGGAGGAGGCTCCCAGCAGGCACCAACTCCCAACTGAGGGCACACGTTGCCAAGGTGACGTGTGCCAGCCAGGCAGGAGTGACCTCTGAGCAGAGGGCCTACGTCACAGAAGTGTGAGGAACCCAGCCAGTATAAGACTCTCCCCAGAGGGCCCACATAACCAAGGGGATCGGAACGAGGCAGGAGTGGCCTCACACCAGTGAGGCCAAATCATAGAAAGGTGAGGAACCCAGAACATGTGGCTTAAACCAGAGGACCAACATCTCCAAGGGGCTTGGAGTGAGGCAGGAAGGAGTAGCCTCACAACACAGGGCCCATAGAATAAAAAATGTGAGGAATCCAGCAGTTGGAACCTCTCAGCAGGCGGCCAAGAGCACAGAGTCTATGGGATCCAGGCCGCAGTGAACTTACAGCAGAGGGCCCACATCATGAAACTGTGAGCAACCCAGCCGTTGGGACCTCAGAACAGAAGGCCCACATGCCCATGGAGATGGGAACCTGGCAGGAGTGTCCTAGAACCACTGGGCGACCATCAGAAAAATTTGGATCCCAGGAGTTAGGGCCTGAAGCCAGAGTGACCTCATTACCAAGGGGAGTAGACCGCCAGCAGGCACCAACTCCCAACTGAGGGCCCATCTCGCCAACGTGACGTGTGCCAGCCAGGCAGGAGTGACCTCAGCACAGAGATCCCACATCACGGAAGTGTGAGGACCCCAACGAGGATCAGATTCTCACCAGAGGGCCCACGTCACCAAGGGGATGGGAACTAGGCAAGTGTGTCTTCACACCAGTGGGGCCACATCAGCGAAAGTGGAGGAACCCAGCACATGTGGCCTCAAACAAGGGGACACACATCACAAGGGGTCTGGCAGTGAGGCATGCAGGAGGAGACTCAAAACAGAGGGCCCATAGAATAAAAAATGTGAGGAATCCAGCAGTTGGAACCTCTCAGCAGGCGGCCAAGAGCACAGAGTCTATGGGATCCAGGCCGCAGTGAACTTACAGCAGAGGGCCCACATCATGAAACTGTGAGCAACCCAGCCGTTGGGACCTCAGAACAGAAGGCCCACATGCCCATGGAGATGGGAACCTGGCAGGAGTGTCCTAGAACCACTGGGCGACCATCAGAAAAATTTGGATCCCAGGAGTTAGGGCCTGAAGCCAGAGTGACCTCATTACCAAGGGGAGTAGACCGCCAGCAGGCACCAACTCCCAACTGAGGGCCCATCTCGCCAACGTGACGTGTGCCAGCCAGGCAGGAGTGACCTCAGCACAGAGATCCCACATCACGGAAGTTTGAGGACCCCAACGAGGATCAGATTCTCACCAGAGGGCCCACGTCACCAAGGGGATGGGAACTAGGCAAGTGTGTCTTCACACCAGTGGGGCCACATCAGCGAAAGTGGAGGAACCCAGCACATGTGGCCTCAAACAAGGGGACACACATCACAAGGGGTCTGGCAGTGAGGCATGCAGGAGGAGACTCAAAACAGAGGGCCCATAGAATAAAAAATGTGAGGAGTCCAGCAGTTGGAACCTCCCAGCAGGCGGCCCAGAGCACCGAGTCTATGTGATCCAGGCCACAGTGAACTCACAGCAGATGGCCCACATCATGAAACTCTGAGCAACCCAGGCATTGGGACCTCAGAGCAGGAGGCCCACATCCCCATGGGGATGGGAACTTGGCAGGAGTGTCCTCGTACCACTTAGCACGTATCATAAAATGTGGGTACCCAGCAGTTATGGCCTGACGCCAGAGGGCCCTCATGACTGACGGGAGGAAGCTCCCAGCAGGCTCCAACTGCCACCAAAGGGCCGACGTCACCAAGGCGGGGTGTGCCAGCCAGGCAGGAGTGACCTCAGAGCAGAGCGCCCACCTCACAGAAGTGTGAGGAACCCTATCAGGATCAGACTCTCACCAGAGGGCACACATCGCCAAGTGGATGGGAACCAGGAAGGAGTGTCATCACACCAGGGGGGCCACATCAGTGAAAGGTGAGGAACCCAGCACATGTGGCCTCAAACAAGGGGACACACATCACGAAGGTGCTGGGAGTGAGGCATGCAGGATGAGACTCACAACAGAGGGCCAATAGAATAAAAATTAAGGAAACCAAAAGTTGCAACCTCCAAGCAGGCAGCCCAGAGCACCGACGCTATTGGATACAGGCCGGAGTGAACTCACAGCAGAGGGCCCACATCCTGAAACTGTGAGTAACCCAGGCGTTGGGACAAGAGAACAGAAGGCACACATCTTCATGGGGATGGGAACCGTACAGGAGTGTTGTGGCATCACTGGGCTCACATCAGAAAACGTGGGGAGCCCAGCACTTAGAGCCTGACGCCAGAGGGCCCTGAACACTTAGGAGAGGAGGTTCCCAGCAGGCTGCAACTGCCACCAAAGGGCCGATGTCACCAAGGCAAAGGGAGCAAGCCAGGCAGGAATTACCTCACAGAGAGGGCCCACCTCACAAAAGGGTGAGGAACCCAGCCAGGATCAGACTCTCACCAGAGGTCCCACATCACCAAGTGGATGGGAGCTGGGCAGGAGTGTCCTCACACCAGTGGGGCCACATTATGGAAAGGAGAGGGACCCAGCACACGTGGCCTCAAACATGAGGACACACATCACCAAGGGGCTGGGAGTGAGACAGGCTGGAGGAGCCTCAAAACTGAAGGCCCATAGAATAAAAAGTGAGGAATCCTGCAGTTGGAACCTCCCAGCAGGCGGCAAGGAGCAGTGAGGCTACGGGATCTAAGCCTGTGTGAATTAACACCAGGGAGCCAACATCATGAAACTGTGAGCAACCCAGGCGTTGGGACAAGAGAACAGAAGGCACACATCCCCATGGGGATGGGAACCTTACAAGAGTGTCCTGGCATCACTGGGCTCACATCAGAAAATTTTGGGAGCCCAGGAGTTAGGGCCTGACGCCAGAGGGCCCTCATTACCAAGGGGAGGAGATCCCCAGCAGGCACCAACTCGCAACTGAGGGCCCATGTCGCCAAGGTGATGTGTGCCAGCAAGGCAGGAGTGATGTCACAGCAAAGGGCCTACCTCACAGAAGGGCGAGGAACCCAGCCAGGATAAGACCCTCACCAGAGTGTCCACATGTGTTAGGGGATCGGAAACAGGCAGGAGTGTCCTGACACTGCCACCAGTGTGGCCACATCATATAAATGAGAGAAACCCAGCACATGTGGCCTGAACCAGAGGATCCACATCCCCAAGGGGCACGCAGTGAGTCACGCAGGAGTAGGCTGAAAAAAGAGGGCCCAAAGAATAAAAAAGGTGAGGAATCCAGCAGTTGGAACCTCCGAGCAGGTGGCCCAGAGCACCGAGTCTATGGTACGCAGGCCGCAGTGAAATCACAGCAGAGAGCCCACAGCATGAAACTGTGAGCAACCCAGCTGTTGGGACCTCAGAGCAGAAGGCCCACATCCCCATGTGGATGGGAACCTGGCAGGAGTGTCCTCGCACCACTTAGCACGTATCAGAAAATATGGGAACCCAGCAGTTACAGCCTGACGCCAGAGGGCCCTCATGACCGAGGGGAGGAGGCTCCCAGCACGTTCCAACTGCTACCACAGGGCCCATGTGGCCAAGGCGATGTGTGCATCCAGGAAGGAGTGACCTCACAGCAGAGGGCCCACCTCACAGAAGTGTGAGGAACCCAACCAGGATCACACTCACCAGAGCGCACACATCTCCGAGGTAATGGGAACCAGGCAGGAGTGTCCTCACACAAGGGGGGCCACATCTGTGAAAGGTGAGGAAACCAGCACATGTGGCCTCAAACCAGAGTGCCCACATCGCCAAGAGGCTCGGAGTGAGGCAGGCAGGAGGTGTCTCACAACACAGGGACCATAGAATAAAAAAGGTGAGGAATCCAGCAGTTGGAAGCTCCAAGCAGGTGGCCCAGATCACCGAGGCCATAGGATCCATGCCAGAGTAAACTCACAGCAGAGGGCCAACATCCTGACACTGTAATCAACCCAGCCGTTGGGACCTCAGAGCAGAAGGCCCACATCCCCATGGGGATGGGAACCTGGCAGGAGTGTCATTGCACCAGTGGGCACACATCAGAAAATGTGGGGAGTCCACCAGTTAGGGCCTGACGCCAGAGGGCCCTCATTACCAACGGGAGGAGGCCCCAGCACGCTCCAAGTGCTACCCGAGGGCCGACGTCACTAAATCAGGGTGTGCGAGCCAGGCAGGACTGACTTCAGAGCAGAGGGCCCACCTCACAAATGTGTGAGGTACCCAACAAGGATCAGACTCTCTCCAGAGGGCCCACATCACCAAGGGGATGAGAACCAGGCAGGAGTGTCCTCTCACCAGTGGAGCCACGTCAGCGAAAGACGAGGGACCCAGCACACGTAGCCTCAAATCAGAGGACACACATCACCAAGGGGCTGGGAGTGAGGCAGGCAGGGGGAGCCTCAAAACAGAGTTCCTATAGAATAACAAAGGTAAGGAATCCCGCACTTGGAACCTCCCAGCAGGCGGCCAAGAGCAGGGAGGCTATGGGATCCAGGCCTGAGTGAATTCACAACAGAGGGCCTTCATCATGAAACTGTGAGCAACACAGGCGTTGGGACCTCAGAGCTGAAGGCCCACATTCCCATGTGGTTGGGAACCTGCCAGGAGTGTACTCGCACCACAGGGCGCACATCAGAAAATTTGGGAGCCAGGAGTTAGGGCCTGATGCCAGAGGGCCCTCATTACCGAGGGGAGGAGACTCCAAACAGGCACCAACTCCCAACTGAGGGCACACGTCACCAAGGTAACGTTTGCCAGCCAGGCAGGAGTGACCTCGCAGCAGAGGGCCTACCTCACAGAAGGGTGAGCAACCAAGCCAGGATAAGACTCTCACCAGAGGGCCCACATCACCAAGGGGATCGGAACCAGGCAGGAGTGTCCTCACACCAGTGCGGTCACATCATAGAAAGGTGAGGAACCCAGCACATGTGGCCTAAACCAGAGGACCCACATGTCCAATGGCCTCGGAGTGAGGTAGGCAGGAGTAGCCACACAACACAGGGCCCATAGAATAAAAATGGTGAGGAAACCAGCAGTAGGAACCTGCCAGCAGGGAGCCCAGAGCACCGAGACTATGGGATCCAGACCACAGTGAACACAGAGCAGAGGGCCACATCATGAAACTGTGAGCAACCCAGACGTTGGGACCTCAGAGCACAAGGCCCACATCCCAATAGGGATGGGAACCTGGCAGGAGTGTCCTCACACCACTTAGCATGTATCAGAATATGTGGGTACCCAGCAGTTAGGGCCTGACGCCAGAAGGCCCTCATCACCGAGGGAAGGAGGCTCTCAGCAGGCTCCAACTGTCACCAGAGTGCCAACGTCGCCATGGAGGTGTGTGCAAGCCAGGCAGGAGTGACCTCAGAGCAGAGGGCCCACCTCACAGAAGCGTGAGGAACCCAATCAGGATCAGACTCTCACCAGAGGGCCCACATCACCAAGGGGATGGGAACCAGGCAGGAGTGTCCTCACACCAGTGGGGCCACATCACTAAAAGGTGAGGCAACCGGCACATGTGGCCTCAAACCAGAGGACCTACATCAACAAGGGGCTCGCAGTGAGGCAGGCAGGAGGAGCCTCACAACACAGGGACAGAAGTATAAAAATGGTGAGGGATCCTGCAGTTGGAACCTCCCAGCAGGCAGCCCAGAGCACAGAGGCTATGGGATCTAAGCCTGGTGAACTAACACCAGGGAGCCAACATCATGAAACTGTGAGTAACCCAGGCGTTGGGACAAGAGAACAGAAGGCACACATCCCCATGGGGATGGGAACCTTACAAGAGTGTCCTGGCATCACTGGGCTCACATCAGAAAACGTGGGGAGCCCAGCAGTTAGAGCCTGACGCCAGAGGGCCCTCATCACGTAGGAGAGGAGGTTCCCAGCAGGCTCCAACTGCCACCAGAGGGCCGAGCTCACCAAGGCAACTTGTGCCAGCCAGGCAGGAATTGCCTCAGAGAGAGGGCCCACCTCACAGAAGGGTGAGGAACCCATCCAGGATCAGACTATCACCAGAGGACTCACATCACCAAGGGGATCGGAACCAGGCAGGAGTGTCCTCACACCAGTGTGGCCAAATCATAGAAAGGTGAGGAACCCGGAACATGTGGCCTAAACCAGAGGACCCACATCTCCAAGGGGCTCGGAGTGAGGCAGGCAGGAGTAGCCTCACAACACAGGGCCCGTAGAATAAAAAATGTGAGGAATCCAGCATTTGGAACCTCCCACCAGGCGGCAAAGTGCAGCGAGGCTATGGGATCCCGGCCGGGGTGAACTCACAACAGAGGGCCCTCATCATGAAACTGTGAGCAACCCAGACTTTGGGACCACAGAGCAGAAGGCCCACATTCCCATGAGGTTGGGAACCTGGCAGGAGTGTACTCACACCACAGGGCACACATCAGAAAATTTTGGGAGCCCAGGAGTTAGGGCCTGACGCCAGAGGGCCCTCATTACTGAGGGGAGGAGGCTCCCAGCAGGCACCAACTCCCAACTGAGGGCACACGTTGCCAAGGTGACGTGTGCCAGCCAGGCAGGAGTGACCTCTGAGCAGAGGGCCTACGTCACAGAAGTGTGAGGAACCCAGCCAGTATAAGACTCTCCCCAGAGGGCCCACATAACCAAGGGGATCGGAACGAGGCAGGAGTGGCCTCACACCAGTGAGGCCAAATCATAGAAAGGTGAGGAACCCAGAACATGTGGCTTAAACCAGAGGACCAACATCTCCAAGGGGCTTGGAGTGAGGCAGGAAGGAGTAGCCTCACAACACAGGGCCCATAGAATAAAAAATGTGAGGAATCCAGCAGTTGGAACCTCTCAGCAGGCGGCCAAGAGCACAGAGTCTATGGGATCCAGGCCGCAGTGAACTTACAGCAGAGGGCCCACATCATGAAACTGTGAGCAACCCAGCCGTTGGGACCTCAGAACAGAAGGCCCACATGCCCATGGAGATGGGAACCTGGCAGGAGTGTCCTAGAACCACTGGGCGACCATCAGAAAAATTTGGATCCCAGGAGTTAGGGCCTGAAGCCAGAGTGACCTCATTACCAAGGGGAGTAGACCGCCAGCAGGCACCAACTCCCAACTGAGGGCCCATGTCGCCAAGGTGACGTGTGCCAGCCAGGCAGGAGTGACCTCAGCACAGAGATCCCACGTCACGGAAGTGTGAGGACCCCAACGAGGATCAGATTCTCACCAGAGGGCCCACATCACCAAGGGGATGGGAACCAGGCAGGAGTGTTCTCACCACAGTGGTGCCACATCACTGAAAGGCGAGGAACCCACAACATGTGGCCTCAATCCAGAACACCCACATCAACAAGGGGCTCAGAGTGAGGGAGGCAGGAAGTGTCTCACAACACAGGGCCCATAGAAGAATAAAGGTAAGCAATCCTGCATTTGGAAGCTCCAAGCAGGTGGCCCAGAGCACCGAGGCTCTGGGATGCATGCCGGAGTGAACTCACAGCAGTGGGCCCACATCCTGACACTGGGAGCAACCCAGCCATTGGCACCTCAGAACAGAAGTCCCAAATCCGCATGGGGATGGGAACCTGGAAGGAGTGACATTGCACCAGTGGGCTCACATCAGAAAATGTGCGGAGCCCAGCAGTTAGGGCCTGACGCAAGAGGGCCCTCATCACCTTGGAGAGGAGCGTACAAGAAGGCTCCAACTGCCACCAGAGGTCCGACGTCACAAAGGCAACGGGAGCAAGCCAGGCAGGAGTGGCCTCACACCAGTGTGGCCAAATCATAGAAAGGTGAGGAACCCGGAATATGTGGCCCAAACAAGCCGACCCACATCTCCAAGGGGCTGGGAGTGAGGCAGGCAGGAGGACCCTCAAAACAGAGGACCCATAGAATAAAAAATGTGAGGAATCCCGCAGTTGGATACTCCTAGCATGCGGCAAGGAGCAGCGAGGCTATGGGATCCCAGCCAGTGTGAACTCACAACAGAGGGCCCTCATCATGAAACTGTGAACAACACAGCTGTTGGGACCACAGAACAGAAGGCCCACATTCCCATGGGTTTGGTAACATGGCAGGAGTGTACTCGCACCACAGGGCACACATCAGAAAAGTTTGGGAGCCCAGGAGTTAGGGCCTGACTCCAGACAGCCCTAATTACCGAGGGGAGCAGACTCCTAGCAGGCACCAACTCCCAACTGAGGGCCCACGTCGCCAAGGTGACGTGCGTCAGCCAGGCAGGAGTGACCTCACAGCAGAGGGCCTACGTCACAGAAGGGGGAGGAACCCAGCCAGGATAAGACAATCACCAGAGGGCCCACATCACCAAGGGGATCAGAACCAGGCAGGAGTGGCCTCACACCAGTATGGCCAAATCATAGAAAAGTGAGGAACCCAGAACATATGGCCTAAACCAGAGGACCCATATCAACAAGGGGCTCAGAGTGAGGCAGGCAGGAGGTGTCTCAAACAGAGGGCCCATAAAATAAAAAAGGTGAGGAATCCCGCAGTTGGAAGCTCCAAGCAGTTGTCCCAGAGCACCGAGGCTATGGGATCCATGCCGGATTGAACTCACAGCAGAGGGCCCACATCCTGACACTGTGAGCAACCTAGCCGTTGGCACCTCAGAACAGAAGGCCCAAATCCGCATGGGGATGGGAACCTGGCCGGAGTGTCCTCTCACCACTTAGCACGTATCAGAAAATATGGGTACCCAGCAGTTAGGGCCTGACACCAGAGTGTCCTCATCACCGAGAGGAGAAGGCTCCCAGCACGCTCCATCTGCGGTCAGAGGGCTGACGTCACCAAGGCGGTGTGTGCCAGCCAGGCAGGAGTGACCTCAGGGCAGAGGGCCAACCTTATGAAACTGTTAGGAACCCAACCAGGATGAGACTCTCACCAGAGGGCCCACATCACCAAGGGGATGGGAACCAGGCAGGAGTGTTCTGACCCCAGTGGGGCCACATCATTGAAAGGCGAGAAACCCACCACATGTGACCTCAAACCAGAAGACCCACAACAACAAGGGGCTCAGAGTGAGGCAGGCAGGAAGTGTCTCACAACACACGGCCCATAGAAGAAAAAAGGTAAGGAATCCTGCAGTTGGAAGCTCCAAGCAGGTGGCCCAGAACACCGAGGATATGGGATGCATGCCGGAGTGAACTCACAGCAGAGGGCCCACATCCTGACACTGTGAGCAACCCACACGTTGGCACCTCAGAACAGAAGGCCCAAATCCGCATGGGGATGGGAACCTGGCAGGAGTGTCATCGCACCAGTGAGCACATATCAGAAAATGTGGGGAGCCCAGCAGTTAGGGCCTGACGCCAGAGGGCCCTCATCACCGATGGGAGGAGGCTCCCAGCACGCTCCAACTGCAACCAGAGGGCCCATGTGGCCAAGGCGACGTGTGCCAGCCAGGCAGGAGTGACCTCACAGCAGAGGACCCACCTCCCAGAAGTATGAGGAATCAAGCCAGGGTCCAACTCTCACCAGAGGGCCCACATCAACAAGAGGATGGGAACCAGTCACGAGTGTCCTCACACCAGTGGGGTCACATACCTAAAAGGTGAGGCAACCGGCACATGTTGCCTCAAACCAGAGGACCTACATCACCAAGGGGCTTGGAGTGAGGCAGGCAGGAGGAGCCTCACAACAGAGGGCCCAAAGTATAAAAAAGGGGCGGAATCCAGCAGTTGGAACCTCCCAGCAGTCGGCCCAGAGCACAGAGGCTATGGGATCTAGGCCTGAGTGAACTAACACCAGAGAACCAACATCATGAAACTGTGAGCAACCCAGGCGTTGGGACCACTGAGCAGAAGGCCCACTTCCTCATGGGGATGGGAACCTTACAGGAGTGTCCTGGCATCACTGGGCTCAGTCAGAAAACGTGGGGTGCCCAGCAGTTAGAGCCTGATGCCAGAGGGCCCTCATCAGCTAGGAGAGGAGGCTCCCAGCAGGCTCCAACTGCAACCAGATGGCTGACGTCACCAAGGCAATGTGAGCAAGCCAGGCAGGAGTTACCTCACAGAAGAGGGCCCACCTCAAAGAAGGGTCAGGAACCCAGCAAGGATCAGACTTTCACCAGAGGGCCCACAACAACAAGGGGATGTGAACCAGGCAGGAGTGTCCTCACACCAGTGGGGCCACATCACTAAAAGGTGAGGCAACCGGCACATGTGGCCTCAAACCAGAGGACCTACATCAACAAGGGGCTCGCAGTGAGGCAGGCAGGAGTAGCCTCACAACACAGGGCCCGTAGAATAAAAAATGTGAGGAATCCAGCATTTGGAACCTCTCAGCAGGCGGCCAGGAGCAGCGAGGCAATGGGATCCTTTCTGGAATGAACTCACACCAGAGGGCCCTCATCATTAAACTGTGAGTGACCCAACCGTTGGGACCTCACAGCAGAAGGCGCACATCCACATGGGGATGGGAACCCGGCAGGAGTGTCATCGCACAAGTGGGCAAACATCAGAAAAAATGGGGAGCCCAGCAGTTATTGACTGATGCCACAGGGCCCTCATCACCGAGGGGAGGAGACTCCCAGCAAGCTCCAACTGCCACCAGAGGGCCGACGTCTCCAAGGCAACGGGAACAAGCCAGGCAGGTGTGACCTCAGAGCAGAGGGACCACCTCACAGAAAGGTGACGAAACCAGCCAGGATCAGACTCTCACCAGACAGCCCACATCACCAAGGGGATATGAACCAGGCAGGAGTGTCCTCACACCAGTGGGTCCACATCTTTAATAGGTGAGTAAACTGGCACATGTGGCCTCAAACCAGAGGACACACATCACCAATGGGCTGGGAGTGAGGCAGGTGTCTGGACGGGCACATTTAACTCTCATTTCCCACCAGGAAGAGGAATTAACCAAACGCTCAGCGTGCCGTGCCGGAACCAGATTACGGCCTGAAGCAAACCTGCGGTTTTGTGGCCAGCTTACAAGGAAGCGAGTTAAGAAAGGAAATCAGGGACACTGTAATTCACAAACCTGCAGAGTTATAAATGACAACTATTGTCAAAAATATATTGAAGTAAGGCTGCAAAGAAGACTTGAAAACACGGCAGAATTCCAGGAATCAGATTTCAGGAGGTAGATTTGAATTGCATTTAAAGCATATGAAAAGCAGCAGATCTTTGACAGTGATGCACTTGGACAAAAAGAGCGTATGCATTTTTTCGTGAATATATTCAGGAAAAAACGCATACGCCCTTTTTGGTCAACCAAGCACTCGAGCAATGGAAATCCGCACTACAATGAAGTCTCTTTTCCCATTCGTCAAAAGGGCCATCTGAAAAAAGTGTAAAAACGAGAAACACAGGACAGGCCATGGAGAACAGGGAGCCTTGTTATGCTGATGGGTGGGATGTAAATTACCAACAGACACTCTGGAGATGTTTATGGTGTATCCTGAAACATCTAAAAAACAAAGCTACAGAGCCTAGGGCACTTCCACTTATGGTCCTATAGCTTAGGAAAATTAAAATCAACAAGACACAGCCAACACAAAATTTAGGGCTGCTGTGTTTACAAGAACCTTGAGTCCAGTACAAATTAAATATCCCAGAAAGAAAAAAATGGATAAAGAAGTTGTGCTACTTACGTACAACGGAATATCACTCAGCAATGAAATCAATGTCATCAGGCCTGTAGCAGCAAATTGAGTGGATTTAAGCACGATGACTCTAAGAGAAATATGTCACACAGAGAAAGACAGTAATCATAAGATATCACTAATAGAGGGAGTGTAAACTTGGCTCCACATGAACTGAATTACAAAACCGAACAGTGTCTCACATTTAGCTAAAAAACTTATGCTTGCTTAAGGGGAAAGTTGAGTTGGGGTGCTGTATAAAACCAGAGATTGAAATTAGCACAGATACCTTTCCATAAGCCAAATATGTAATAGACAAGACCTACTCCTTGCTCAACGAAATAGACTCATCCATGCTGTATCATCTCACACCTGTTAGAATGGGCATCATCAGAAAATCTACAAACAACAAATGCTGGAAAGGGTGTGGAGATAAGGAACCCTCTTCCACTATTGTTGGGAATGTAAATAGATACAGTCACTGTGGAGAACATTATGGAGTTTCTTATAAAACTAAAAATAGAATTACCATATGATACAGCAATCCCACTACTGGGCATATACCCAGACAAAACCAAAAATCAAAAAGAGACATTCACCGCAATGTTCATTGCATCACTACTTACAATATCCAGGTAATGGAAGCAACCTAAATGCCCAGACAGACGAATGCATAAAGATGTGGTACATATATAAAATGGAATATTACTAAGCCATAAAAAGGAATGAAATTGGATCATTTGTAGAGACGTTGATGGATCTAGAGACTGTCATACAGAGTGAAGTAAGTCAGAAAGAGAAAAACAAAACAAATCTTGTATATTAATGCATATATGTAGAACCTAGAAAAATTGTACAGATGAGCCGTTTTGCAAGACAGAAATAGAGCAACAGATGTAGACAACAAACGTATGGACACCAAGGGGGGAGAGCGGTTGGGGGGGTGGTGGTGGGAGGAGTTGAGAGATTGGGATTGGCATGTATACATTTATATGTATAAAATAGATAACCAATAAGAACCTGCTGTATAAAAAATAAAATAAAATTCAAAATTAAAAAAATAAAATTAAAAAAAGTAAAACAGAAAAAATATTCTTCCCTTCACATACATGTATTAATATGAATAAATTATTTCCATGCTTATATCTGTAAATACAAAAAAGAGGAATAAAATCTACCTTGAACCAAAAACGGAAAAAAGAAAAAAAATCAGAACCCACCATTTACACAGAGGAAAACCGTATCAGGGCACTTGCTCCAGTTGTAAACCATTCTGAAGTTGGTCAGTGGTGGGGAATCATCTCCCATTCAGCCAGCAGGCCCCACGCAACAAGCGTCCTCTTTGCAAAGCTGGGGGACCATGCCGAGGCATCTGTGAGTAAACGTGGGCCGAACCCCAGGCCAGCTGCTGCTGAAATGTTCCCACCCTTCCCAGGTAAAACACCTGAATATGTACAAGGACTTGAAAGCCTAGAGGAAGGGCCATGGAGCCACACGAGTGACAGCATGCCGGCCGACTTGGTGCCTGCAGGCCAGCCAGGATGGCCCTGGCCCTGGGTGCTCTTCTGGAAGCTTTCCATTTCCCTGCCTGAGATACCCCTCCTGTCCTCGCCCCCACTGCTTTCTTCCTTCCTCACCTCTGCCCAGGAAGAAATTCCAGCGGCAGGTATGGGTGTCACATCCTCTTCTTTAGCAGGTGGCATCTTGGCAACTGCTGCAGAAAGTCCAGCAGAACCCCACTCACACTGGGCCACCCACAAAGCCGTGGCCTCTCACTCCGTCCCACCAGCCCAGCCCCGAGACTGTTGACAGGGCAGAGAAAATGGCGTCAGGCACAGCCATTTTATATGTGTGTTTATATCAATCTCAACCCAGGCACACCTGGGGAGGGCTGGCCGGCACGGTCAGGCTGCCCAGGTCAGCCAATCATCACCCCTCAGGGTCTCACAATTGCAGAAAATGGAAATTGCTGAATCAGCCAGGTCCAAAGAACAGGTGTGGGCTCTTGAGAGTCAGGATAGACAAGGGGTTGTAGCTCCGGCTTGTTTTCTAATCATTTTAACTGGCCCATGAGTGGGAGACAACTTCAAGAAAACCCTCTCCTAATGAGAGGACGCCAGGAGTCAGGGAGAGGAGGGGTGGGTGGTGGGTGGAGACAGAGGCCTGGTGCCCCGGGTGCAGTGGAAGTCTCTGGAGGACCAGGTGGAGGGAGGCCGCACAGAGTGATGCCCAGGGTCACAGACCTGACGGAGGTGCTATTTGTTAGTTCAAGTCCTGCTCTGAGGTGCTCTGTGTCAGATCTGAGCGACAGGTGAGCTGGGAGTGCTCTGCAATGTGGGCTATGTGCACGGTTCCTGTGTGCCCAGCCTTGCCACGGTACCTGCAAGGGTAGCTCTGTATCCTGGGAGGGGCCTGACCACGAGAGCCCCATGGGCTGCAGGGGACCTGCGCAGGGAACCCCATATCCTGGGAGGGGCCTGAACACGAGAGCCCCGTGGGCTGGCGTGGGGGTGGGGTACCTGCCCAGGTGAGCTTCATATCCTGGGATTGGCCTGACCTCGAGAGCCCCATGGGCTGCTGGAGTCCTGGTAAAGGATGTCAGGACAGTCAGTGAAGCCACCGAGGATATACCTCCAGTAGTTCCTAAATCCTACACCCTGCTGGTCATTCTACCAACCACCAGGACTTGGTATTCTGTATTAGTCTTGAATGATGCCTTCTTTTGTATTCCATTAGTCCGAGAGTCACAAAAAATTTTGGCTTGTGAGTGGCAGGACTCAACATACAACTAAAACAATACTTCCGGGCCGTCTTGCCCCAAGGGTTCCTAAATTCCCACACCACCTTTGGGGAAAGCTCAGCTAAAGACCTAAAAGCTCTACCTCTGGAAAAGGAAACACTCCTTCAATATGCAGACGACATTCTGATCGCCAGCCCTACTAAGGAGACCTCTGAACTACCAAGCCAATAGAGGATACAAGTTGTCCAAGAAAAAGCTCAAATATCACAGACTACGGTGACCTGCCTGGCCTTCATTCTCACAGAAGGTCGGAGAAGCACATCCCAGGAAAGGGAAGAAACAATTTATAGCCTTACCCCTTTCTAAAACTAGAAGACAGCTTAGGGGTTCCTGGGGAGGCCAGGGTTTGCTGCTTCTGGATCCCTAACTACAGTCTACTAGCTGGGCCTCTATATGAAACACTGAAAGGAAAAGATGATGATCCTTTTGAATAGAATCCAGAAGTGGCCTTTCAAGAATGGAAAGAGCAGTCAATTCAGACCCTTGCCCTGGAACTCCCTAATTTAGCTAAACCCTTTGACCTTTACATTCCTGGTGAAAGGTGAATCGCCATTGGAGTATTAGTGCAAAAACTGAGACCACTTGAAATGGAACAATGCAAGAATGCCATATAGGTAGGATAAACTACGGTCACCATGGAGCTTGGCCCACCGCCACATCTGCCCAAGATACTGGCGGTATCTAAAAACCTGGAAATCAGCAGCCCAAAAGGCCACCTCCCTCTTAAGGGAAAAGGACCCCACGTGGTGATCCTAACCCCCAACCATGCCCTGAAGTTGCAGGGTTTGCTCCGTGGGCACACTGACCTCGAGTGAGGAGGCCCTCCAACTCCAACCTCCAGAGAGATAACCAGGGGCAACGGGGCAACATGACAACTCATGTGACCATCACTTGACCTGGAGTTTCTCTCATAAAAAACAAGAGTGTGTCCCAAAAGAGTAGACTACTGCTTGCAGGACTTACTGCACCCAGAGGGGAGCTAATAATCTTGGCGGGGGAACCGAATATCACGCTGTCACCATAGAAAAGCCTAGAAACACCGTGATGATGGTGGCCAATAAGACCGGCTGGACTCCTGTATACTTCAAAAGGCTGTTGACTCAGTGGCCATCATGGTCCTTCATCACCACTGACCCTGGGCTGTCTGGGAGTTGAGCGGGCAGGGTCCTGACACCTGGTGCTGTTTTTACGTTAATTCAGGGGCCTAATTGAAGAAAGCGCAGACTACTGGTCAGAGCATCTAGGCTGGCAGAAACGGTCAGCCTAAGGTGGCCAAATAAATGTGGGGCGGGGTGAAACTGGACCTCACAGCATCACTGCACATCTCCTTCCTGGACCCTTAACGGTCATTAGAACCAATAACACTTCCAATACTGGTGCTCAGGCGGACGAGCAGGGAGGCAGCAGCCCTGGGGACAATCAACGTCACCTGGAGGCTGCTGGGGAGAAGTTCTGACCCTCGCCCACGAGTATGAGTGCTCTTAACTCAGCACTCAGCAGTTACAGATGAAGGGTCTGCACCCTCAGCACTCCAAGAATGAGGAAGGGGACAAAAGGCAGAAGCGGGGTTTGTCCCAGGCAAAGCCCCTTAAAAATCCCTGGGAGATAAAAATAGAATCTGGGCAATAAAATAAAGTCTAACCTTTTTATCCTTTGTGCTTTGTCTAATTTCACGTGCTCCTAGGGTCCCGCATACAGAGGTTCCACACCTGGCACTTCAGACCAGATTTTCTAGTGCAGAATGGCTGGGTCGACACATCAGATCCTGGGGCCCAGGGCAGACTCCGTGATATAGAGCCTGAGCTGCAGCCAACCGGGCCCTCGAGAGAGCTCTGCCCCCTCCCTCCCACTGACTCTGACAGGATCTCTACACAGCAGCCCAGCCCACAGCCCACAGGGTAGCACATGCTCTCACCTCTCCATTCTCTGATCAAAATATAAAGTTTCCTTTGCTTCTGAACCAAACTCAGTCTCGATCTGTTGGCTCCAATGACACTGGGCAGGGGGACACTTGTTGGGGTCCACTCTGGAGGATCAGTAACAGAAATTGAGAACCTTGTAACTTCAATGAACAGATGTGTGAGCCAAACTGTAATTAACATAGAACAGTGTATAAGGCTCGGGTAAAATAAGATGTTTCTAACACTTCCATTTGATATTTCCATCACTTTATTATAAGCAAGTTCACTGAAAAGGTTTGTCTTATTTGTCAGGTCAATATTAGAGAAACGAAATGATTTCTTTCCAAGGATGTACATCTAATAATCTTGGTTAAAGCTTCAATCTTGTTTTAAATGCTTTTCCATTGAAAATGATACCTCTCTTTCAGCTCCCCCATTTCTGAGAAGTATAAAATCTTATAATTTATGATTACCAAAGAGGAAAGGTGGGAGGAGGGATAAATTAACAGTTTGGGATTAACACATACACACTGCTATGTATATAATCAATCATCAACAAGGAACTACTGTATAGCACAGGGAACTACACTCAATATTTTGCAATAACCTATAAGGGGAAATAATCTGAAAAAGAATAGATATTTTTATTGACATCATCTATCAATGACAGTTAAAATGGAACCTAAGGGAAGCCGTTGGTGAGTGCTTCTGACCCTGAAGACTTCAATCATCTAAAGTTTGGACTCTGCCTACTTCCCAAGGCCCTTAATGAACATATGTGTAGCCGTAGCTTAAAAAATTCCCCAGTTTGGGTTGCGGAGAGACACTGATTTTGAAAAAGCCCTGGTGGTCTCCTCACATGAATGGGATCCTTCCTACAGCTAAAACATGCCTGTCACACCCAGAGGATGGTATACCGTCTGATCGGGAAGAGTTTGGAAAAGGCATCTCATCTCCTCATCTCCTGGTGCTCGGGTTCACCACTCCGGCGTCTTTACTAACAGTCTCCCCACTTGGAGATGTCAGCACTGTCAACATCCTGTTGTGTACAGTTTGGAATTTGTCCAGAGGATGAAGCGGAAGGAGGAGGAACAATGAGAGACAAGTCCTAGGTGCTCGGACAGCCACATGTCACTTTAATTTCCAATCAGAAAGACGAATTGACCAAAGGCTAGGGTTGCCCATGGAAACAGAATAGGCCTTGAGGAAATCCCGCTGCTTTGTGGCCAGTTCCCATAAACACAAGTAAAAAATGGAACTCAGGGGCACTAAAATTCACGAAACTGCAGAGTTGAAAATATCTATCCCTAAAAAATGTCTTGAGGATAGTCAGAGAAAAGGACTTGTAAGCAAGGGAGAATGGCAGGAAAGGGATTGGAAGAGGTAGAAAGGACTCGCCATTAAGCACCAGAAAAGGGGCTGAACATTTGCAACTTTGCACTTGGTCAAAAAGGGTGTATGCGTCTCTTTCTGTATATATTCAAGAAAAGGGCACACACATTTTTAGCCAACCAAACAGGTGGGCACTGGAAATCAATACTACAAAAGATATCACTTCACATCAGTCAGAAGAGCCGTCCTCATAAAGTGTAAACACCAGAAATGCAGGACAGGAAAGGAGAAAAGGGAGCCCTGTGAGGCTTATAGTGGAAATGTATATTGCCAACGGTCACTCTGCAGAAGTGTATTGTGTTTACTAAAGCATCTAAAAAATGAGCTACAGAGCACAGGGCACTTGCACTCATGGACGTGTATCTTGGGAAAAACAAAAATCGAGAGGACACAGGCACCCCAATATTTACGGCCTCTCTGTTTAAAAGAACCTCGACTAGGATATAACTTAAATGTCTCTGGAGGGAAAAAATGGATAGAGATGTGGTACTTATGTAGAGTGGAATATTACTCAGCCTGGAAATCAATGAAATATGGCCATTTGTAACAACTCCAGAGGAGTTACGTATGATCATTCGAAGTCACATAATTCAAAAGAAAAAGACACATATCATAAGATATCATTTAAAGCAACATAAGATATCACTAATACACGGAATGTAAACTTGGGGACACATGAATGGAACTACAAAACAGAACGGGGCCTCAAATTTAGAAAACCAACATATGCTTGCTTAAGGGGAAAGGTGAGTTCGGGTGCTGAATAAAACCAGAGATTGAAATTAGCACAGATACTGTTCCATAAGCCAAATATGTAATAGAAAAGACCTACTTTTTGGTCAACGAAATGACTCAACACCCCATATTCACCACCTAGGAATATACCTGACTAGTAAGAGTCTTAAAACGTATGGATTTATATGTCTCCGTAAGAGAATCAAGCGTGTGTAGAGCGACATAAACGCAGCAGTGAAAATCAGCTAAATCACATTTTCAAAATAAATTTCAAAAACATAACAAAATGGCAGTGAAATAGAGAGCAATTCTTAAAAAATTCTTTCAGGGCTTGTGATGCAACCTGGATTTAACACATCTACACCCACAGCTGGATGAGACATAAGGCTGGACACTTCGAGCTGATAGCATTTGTGAGGTTCTGTGAGCAAATGCAGACCATTTGAAGTCATACAGCATTTTACCCATTCCATGGGTTTCAACTCTCCAGATTTAAGGGATTCTTCCTTCAGCTAAAACGTGCATGGGAAACCCAGTGTATGGTCCACCGTGTGATTGGGAAACGTTTTTAAATGCATCTCAGTTTTCGTCCCCTGGTACTCGGGTTCACCATTCCAGACGCTTTACTAACACTCTCCCCACTTGGAGAGTCAGTGTCTTTAACCTCCTGTCTGGCTCAGTTTGCAATTTACGCAGAAGATGTACAGGACTAGGGAGAACCAATGAGAGATTAGCTGTAGGTGTCTGAATGGGCAAATGTAATGCTCATTTCCCACCAGGAAGGAGAATTAAACAAACGGTCAGCGTGCAATGCCGGAACAAGATTAGGGCCAGAAGCAATCCTATGGTTTTGCAGCCAGCTCAAAAGAAAACGAGTTGAAGAAACGAGCTCAGGGGCACTGTAATTCACAAACATGCAGAGTTATAAATGACAGCTATTGTCCAAAAATATATTGAAGTAAGGACGCGAAGAGGACTTGAAAGTGGGGCAGAATTGCAGGAAACCGATATCAGGAGTTAGACTGAAAATGCATTTAAAGCATAGGAAAAGAGGCAGAACGTTGACAATGATGCACTTGGCTAAAAAGGGCGTATTCGATTTTTCCTGAATATAGTCAGGAAAAAACGCATACACGCTTTTTGGCCAACCAAGCAAGCTTGCAAAGGAAATCTGCACTACAATGAAGTCTCACTTCCCCCTGGTCATAAGGGCCATCTGAAAAAACTGTAAAATCCAGAAAGACAGGACAGGCCATGGAGAAAACGGAGCATTGTTATGCTGATGGGTGGGATGTAAATTGCCAACAGCCACTCTGGAGAAGTGTATGGCGTTTCCTGAAACACCTAAAAATGAAAGGAACTGAGCCCAGTACACTTCCACATATGGTCTTTTAGCTTAGAGAAATTAAAATCAGAAAGACGCAGCCACCACAAACTTTGGGACAGCTCCGTTTAGAACCTTGTCTACCCTACAAGTTAAATATCCCAGAGAGCAAAAAAGGGATAAAGAAGTTGTAGTACTTACGTAAAATGGAATATCACTCAGCAAGGAAATCTATGTCATCAGGCCCAAAGCAGCATAAGGACTGGATTCAGGTACGATGTCTCTAAGTGAAATAAATCACACAGATAAAGAAACCTCATAAGATGTCACTAATAAACGGAATGTACACTTGGCTACACATGAACTGAAATACAAAACAGAACAGGGTCTCAAATTTAGAAAACCAACTTATGCTTGCTTATGGGGAAAGGTGAGTTGGGGTGCTGCATAAAAACAGAGATTGAAATTAGCAGAGATACCGTTCCATAAGCCAAATACGTAATAGACAAGACCTACTCCTTGCTCAACGAAATGCACTAAACACCCTATATTCAACGCCTAGGAATACACCTGGCTAGTAAGAATCTTCAAACCCATGGATTTATATGTCTCCATAAGAGAATCAAGCGTGTGTACAGCTGCATGAAGGCAGCAGAGAAAATCCGATAAATCCCATTATCAAAATGAATTAAAAAAACAAAACACAATGACAGTGAAATAGAGAGCAATTCTTAAATAATTCATTCAGGGCTTGTGATGCAACCTGGATTTACCTCATCTACACCCAGAGCTGAGTGAGACATAAGGTTGGACACTTCGGGCTGATAGCATTGGTGAGGTTCAATGAGCAAATGCAGACCCTTTGAAGTCATACTGCATGGGACCCATTCCATGGGTCCCAACTCTCCAGGTTTAAACGATTCTTCCTTCAGCTAAAACATGCAGGGGAAACCCACAGTATGGTGCACCGTGTGACAGGGAAACGTTTTCAAATGCATCTCAGGTTTCGTTCCCTTTTACTCGAGTTCACAATTCCAGACCCTTTACTAACACTCCCCACTTGGAGAGTCAGTGCCTTTAACCTCCTGTTTGGCACATTTTGCAATTTCTGCGCAAGATGAACAGGAATAGGGAGAACCAATGAGAGACTAGCTGTAGGTGTCTGCACAGGCAAATTTAACGCTCATTTCCAACCAGGAAGAGGATTTAACCAAAGGCTCAGCATGCCATTCCGGAACCAGATTAGGGCCTGAAGCAATCCTGCGGGTTTGCGGCCAGCTCACAAGGAAGCGATTTGATGACAGGAGATCATGGGCACTGTAATTCACAAACCTGCAGAGTTATATATGACAGCTATCATCCAAAAATATATTGAAGGAAGCCTGCGAAGAGGACTTGAAAGCGGGGTAGAATTGCAGGAAAACGATTTCAGGGGGTAGACTGGAATTACATTTAAAGCATAGGACAAGAGGCAGAACGTCGACAATGATGCACTTGGCCAAAAACGGCGTATGCGTTTTTTCCAGAATATATTCAGGAAAAAACGCATACGCCCTTTTTGGCCAACCAAGCAAGCATGTTAAAGAAATCTGCACTAGAGTGAAGTCTCACTGCCCCCTGTCAAAACGGCCATCTGAAAAATGTGTAAAATCCAGACAGGCAACACAGGCCATGGAGAACAGGGAGCTCTGTTATGCTGATGGGTGGGATGTAAATTGCCAACAGCCACTCTGGAGAAGTGTATGGTGTTTCCTGAAACATGTAAAAAACAAAGCAACAGAGCCTACAGCACTTCCACTTATGGTCCTATAGCTTAGGGAAATTAAAATCAAAAACACACAGCCACCCCAAAGTTTCAGACGGCTCTGTTTACAAGAACCTCGTCTACGGTACAAGTTAAATATCCCAGAAAGCGAAAAATGGATAAAGAAGTTGTGGTACGTACGTACAATGGAATATCACTCACCAAAGAAGTCTATGTCAACTGGCCAGTCCTGGCATAATGAGTGGATTCAGGTACGATGATTCTAAGTGAAATAAGTCACACAGAAAATGAAACATCATAAGATATCACTAATACACGGAATGTAATCTTGGCTACACATGAACTGAATTCCAAAACAGAACAGGGTCTCAAATTTACAAAAACCAACTTACGTTTACTTAAGGCTAAAGGTGAGTTGGGGTGCTGCATAAAACCAGAGATAGAAATTAGCACAGATACCATTCATTACGTCAAATATGTAATAGTCAAGACCTACCCCTTGCTCAACGAAATGGGCGAAGCACCCTATATTCAACGCCTAGGAATACACCTGACTAGTAAGAATCTTCAAACCCATGGATTTATATGTCTCCATAAGAACATCATGCGTGTGTACAGCTGCATGAAGGCAGCAGAGAAAATCCGATAAATCCTATTATCAAAATGAATTACAAAAACAAAACACAATGACAGTGAAATAGAGAACAATTCTTAAACAATTCATTCAGGGCTTGTGATGCAACCTGGATTTACCTCATCTACACCCAGAGCTGAGTGCGATATAAGGTTGGACACTTCGGGCTGATAGCATTGGTGAGGTTCAATGAGCAAATGCAGACCGTTTGAAGTCATACTGCATGGTACGCATTCCATGGGTCCCAACTCTCCAGGTTTAAGCGATGCTTCCTTCAGCTAAAACATGCATGGGAAACCCACAGTATGGTGCACCGTGTCACCGGGAAACGTTTTCAAATGCATCTCAGTTTTCGTCCCCTTTTACTCGGGTTCACAATTCCAGACCCTTTACTAACACTCTCCCCGCTTGGAAAGTCAGTGCTTTTATCCTCCTGTTTGGCACACTTTGCAATTTCTGCGCAAGATGAACAGGAATAGGGAGAACCAATGAGAGACTAGCTGTAGGTGTCTGCACGGGCAAATTTAATGCTCATTTCCAACCAGGAAGAGGAATTAACCAAACGCTCAGCATGCCTTGCCTGAACCAGATTAGGGCCTGAAGCAATCCTGCGGGTTTGCGGCCAGCTCACAAGAAAGCGATTTGAAGAAAGGAGCTCAGGGTCACTGTAATTCTCAAACCTGCAAAGTTATAAATGACAGCTATTGTCCAAAAATATATTGAAGGAGGGCTGCGAAGAGGACTTGAAATCGGGGCAGAATTGCAGGAAAGCGGTTTCAGGGAGTAGAGTGGAATTGCATTTAAAGCATAGGAAAAGAGGCAGAACGTCGACAATGATGCACGTGGCCAAAAAGGGCATATGCGTTTTTTCCTGAATATATTCAGGAAAAAACGCATATGCACTTTTTGGCCAACCAAGCAAGCATGTTAGAGAAATCTGCACTACAATGAAGTCTCATTGCCCCCCGGTCAAAAGGGTCATCTGAAAAAAGTGTAAAATCCAGAAATGCAGCACAGGCCATGGAGAACAGGGAGCCATGTTATGCTGATGGGTAAGATGTAAATTGCCAACAGCCACTCTGGAGAAGTGTATGGTGTTTCCTGAAACACCTAAAAAACAAAGCAACGGAGCCTACGGCACTTCCACTTATGGTCCTATAGCTTAGGGAAATTAAAATCAAAAACACACAGCTGCCCCGAAGTTTCAGACGGCTCTGTTTACAAGAACATCTTCTACGGTACAAGTTAAATATCCCAGAAAGCGAAAAATGGATAAAGAAGTTGTGGTACGTACATACAATGGAATATCACTCACCAATGCAATCTATAACATCAGGCCCGTCGTGGCATAATGATTGAATTCTGGTACAATGATTCTAAGTGAAATAAGTCACACATAAAATGAAATATCATAAGATATCACTAATACACGGAATGTAATCTTGGCTACACATGAACTGAATTACAAAACAGAACAGGGTCTCAAATTTAGAAAACCAACTTATGTTTACTTAAGGGGAAAGGTGAGTTGGGTGCTGCATAAAACCAGAGATAGAAATTAGCACAGATACCATTCCATAAGTCAAATATGTAATAGTCAAGACCTACCACTTGCTCAACGAAATGGGCTAAACACCTTATATTCAACGCCTAGGAATACACCTGACTAGTAAGAATCTTCAAACCCATGGATTTATATGTCTCCATAAGAGAATCAAGCGTGTGTACAGCTGCATGAAGGCAGCAGGGAAAATCCGATAAATCCTATTATCAAAATGAATTACAAAAACAAAACTCAATGACAGTGAAATAGAGAGCAATTCTTAAATAATTCATTCAGGGCTTGTGATGCAACCTGGATTTACCTCATCTAAACCCAGAGCTGAGAGAGACATAAGGTTGGAAAGTTCGGGGTGATAGCATTGGTGAGGTTCGATGAGCAAATGCAGACCATTTGAAGTCATACTGCATGGTACCCATTCCATGGGTCCCAACTCTCCAGGTTTAAGTGATTCTTCCTTCAGCTAAAGCATGCATGGGAAACCCACAGTATGGTGCACCGTGTGACCGGGAAACGTTTTCAAATGCATCTCAGTTTTGTCCCCTTTTACTCGGGTTCACAATTCCAGACCCTTTACTAACACTCTCCCCACTTGGAGGGTCAGTGCCTTTAACCTCCTGTTTGGCACAGTTTGCAATTTCTGCGCAAGATGCACAGGAATAGGGAGAACCAATGAGAGACTAGCTGTAGGTGTCTGCACGGGCAAATTTCATGCTCATTTCCCACCAGGAAGAGGAATTAACCAAAGGCTCAGCATGCCGTGCCTGAAACAGATTAGGGCCTGAAGCAATCCTGCGGGTTTGCGGCCAGCTCACAAGAAAGCGATTTGAAGAAAGGAGCTCAGGGTCACTGTAATTCACAAACCTGCAGAGTTATAAATGACAGCTATCGTCCAAAAATATATTGAAGGAAGGCTGCGAAGAGGTCTTGAAAGCGGGGCAGAATTGCAGGAAAACGATTTCAGGGGGTAGACTGGAATTGCATTTAAAGCATAGGAAAAGAGGCAGAACGTCGACAATGGTGCACTTGGCTTAAAAGGGCGTATGCGTTTTTTCCTAAATATATTCAGGAAAAAACGCATACACCCTTTTTGGCCAACCAAGCAAGCATGTTAAAGAAATCTGCACTACAATGAAGTCTCACTGCCCCCGGGTCAAAAGGGCCATCTGAAAAAAGTGTAAAATCCAGAAATGCAGCACAGGCCATGGAGAACAGGGAGCCTTGTTATGCTGATGGGTGGGATGTAAATTGCCAACAGCCACTCTGGAGAAGTGTATGGTGTTTCCTAAAACACGTAGGAAACAAAGCAACACAGCCTATGGCACTTCCACTTAGGTTCGTATAGCTTAGGGAAATTAAAATCAAAAACACACAGCCACCCCTAAGTTTGGGACGGCTCTGTTTACAAGAACCTCGTCTACGGTGCAAGTTAAATATTCGAGAAAGCAAAAAATGGATAAAGAAGTTGTGGTATGTACGTACAATGGAATATCACTCAGCAATGAGATCTACGTCATCAGGCCCGTAGCGGCATAATGAGTGGATTCAGGTACGACGATTCTACGAGAAATAAGTCACACAGAAAAAGAAACATCATAAGATATCACTAATACACGGAACGTAAACTTGGCTACACATGAACTGAATAACAAAACAGAACAGGGTCTCAAATTTAGAAAACCAACTTATGCTTGCTTATGGGGAAAGGTGAGTTGGGGTGCTGCATCAAACCAGAGATTGAAATTAGCACAGATACCGTTCCATAAGCCAAATATATAATAGACAAGACCCACTCCTTGCTCAACGAAATGGACTCAACACCCCATATTCAATGCCTGGGAATATCCCTGACAAGTAAGAATCTTAAGACCCATGGATTTATATGTCTCCATAAGGAAATCAAGCGTGTGTACAGCGGCCTAAACGCAGCAGTGAAAATCCGATAAATCCCATTATCAAAATAAATTTCACAAACAAAACACAATGACAGTGAAATAGAGAGCAATTCTTAAATAATACATTCAGGGCTTGTGATGCAACCTGGATTTACCACAACTACACCCAGAGCTGGGTGAGACATAAGGCTGGACACTTCGGGCTGATAGCATTGGTGAGGTTCAGTGAGCAAACGCAGACCCTTTGAAGTCATACTGCATGGTACCCATTCCATGGGTCCCAACTCTCCAGGTTTAAGGGATTCTTCCTTCAGCTAAAACATGCATGGGAAACCCAGAGTATGGTCCACCGTGTGACTGGGAAACGTTTTCAAATGCATCTCAGGTATCGACCTCTGGTACTCGGGTGCACCGTTCCAGACGCTTTACTAACATTCTCCCGACTTGGAGAGTCAGTGCCTTTAACCTGCTGTTTGGCACAGTTTGCAATTTCTGCGCAAGATGAACAGGAATATGGACAACTAATGAGAGACCAGCTGAAGGTTTCTGCACGGGCAAATGGAACGCTCATTTCCCACCAGGAAGAGGAATTAACCAAAGGCTCAGCGTGCCCTGCTGTAACCAGAATAGGGCCTGAAGCAATCCTGCGGTTTTGCGACCAGCTCACAAGAAAGCGAGTTGAAGAAAGGAGCCCAGGGGCACTGTAATTCACAAACCTGCAGAGTTATGAATGACAGCTATCGTCCAAAAATGTATTGAAGTAAGTCTTCGAAGAGGACTTGAAAGCGGGGCAGAATTTCAGGAAAACGATTTCATGGGGTAGACTGGAATTGCACTTAAAGCATAGGAAAAGAGGCAGAATGTCCACAATGATGAACTTGGCCACAAAGGGCGTATGCGTTTTTTCCTGAATATATTCAGGAAAAAATGCATACGCTCTTTTTGGCCAACCAAGCAAGCGTGTAAAGGAAATCTGCACTACAATGAAGTCTCACTGTCCCCCGGTCAAAAGGGCCATCTGATAAAAGTGTAAAATCCAGAAAGGCAGGATAGGTCATGGAGAACAGGGAGCCTTGTTATGCTGATGGGCGGGATATAAATTGCCAACAGCCACTCTGGAGAAGTGTATGGTGTTTCCTGGAACACGTAGGAAACAAAGCAACACAGCCTATGGCACTTCAACTTAGGGTTCTATCGCTTAGGGAAATTAAAATCAAAAACACACAGCCACCCAAAAGTTTCAGACGGCTCTGTTTACAAGAACCTCGTCTACGGTACAAGTTAAATATCCCAGAAAACGAAAAATGGATAAAGAAGTTGTGGTACGTACGTACAATGGAATATCACTCAGCAGTGAAATCTACGTCATCAGGCCCATAGCGGCATAATGAGTGGATTCAGGTACGACGATTCTACGAGAAATAAGTCACACAGAAAAAGAAACATCATAAGGTATCACTAATACACGGAACGTAAACTTGGCTACACATGAACTGAATTACAAAACAGAACAGGGTCTCAAATTTAGAAAACCAACTTATGCTTGCTTATGGGGAAAGGTGAGTTGGGGAGCTGCATACAACCAGAGATTGAAATTAGCACAGATACCGTTCCATAAGCCAAATATATAATAGACAAGACCTACTCCTTGCTCACCGAAATGGACTCAACACCCCATATTCAACGCCTGGGAATATACCTGACAAGTAAGAATCTTAAGACCCATGGATTTATATGTCTCCATAAGGAAATCAAGCGTGTGTACAGCGGCCTAAACGCAGTAGTGAAAATCCTATAAATCCCATTATCAAAATAAATTTCAAAAACACAACACAATGACAGTGAAATAGAGAGCAATTCTTAAATAATTCATTCAGGGCTTGTGATGCAACCTGGATTTACCACATCTACACCCAGAGCTGGGTGAGACATAAGGCTGGACACTTCGGGCTGATAGCATTGGTGAGGTTCAGTGAGCAAACGCAGACCCTTTGAAGTCATACTGCATGGTTCCCATTCCATGGGTCCCAACTCTCCAGGTTTAAGGGATTCTTCCTTCAGCTACAACATGCATGGGAAACCCAGAGTATGGTGCACCGTGTTATTGGGAAAGGTTTTCAAATGCATCTCAGGTTTCGTCCCCTGGTACTCGGGTTCACCGTTCCAGACGCTTTACTAACACTCTCCCCACTTGGAGAGTCAGTGCCTTTAACCTCCTGTTTTGCACAGTTTGCAATTTCTGCGCAAGATGAACAGGAATAGGGAGAACCAATGAGAGATTAGCTGTAGGTGTCTGCACGGGCAAATGGAACGCTCATTTCCCACCAGGAAGAGGGATTAACCAAAGGCTCAGCGTGCCCTGCCGGAAGCAGATTAGGGCCTGAAGCAATCCTGCGGTTTGCGGCCAGCTCACAAGAAAGCGAGTTGAAGAAAGGAGCTCAGGGGCACTGTAATTCACAAACCTGCAGAGTTAAGAATGACAGCTATCGTCCAAAAATGTATTGAAGTAAGTCTTCGAAGAGGACTTGAAAGCGGGGCAGAATTTCAGGAAAACGATTTCATGGGGTAGACTGGAATTGCACTTAAAGCATAGGAAAAGAGGCAGAATGTCGACAATGATGCACTTGGCCAAAAAGGGCGTATTCGTTTTTTCCTGAATATATTCAGGAAAAAACGCATACGCCCTTTTTGGCCAACCAAGCAAGCCTGTAAAGGAAATCTGCACTACAATGAAGTCTCACTGCCCCCCGGTCAAAAGGGCCATTTGAAAAAAGTGTAAAATCCAGAAAGGCAGGACAGGTCATGGAGAACAGGGAGCCTTGTTATGCTGATTGGCGGGATGTAAATTGCCAACAGCCACTCTGGAGAAGTGTATGGTGTTTCCTGAAACACTTAGGAAAAAAAGCAACACAGCCTATGGCACTTCCACTTATGGTTCTATAGCTTAGGGAAATTAAAATCAAAAACACACAGCCACCCCAAAGTTTGGGACGGCTCTGTTTACAAGAATCTCGTCTACGGTACAAGTTAAATATCTGAGAAAGCAAAAAATGGATAAACAAGTTGTGGTACGTACATACAATGTAATATCACTCAGCAATGAGATCTACGTCATCAGGCCCGTAGCGGCATAATGAGTGGATTCAGGTACGACGATTCTACGAGAAATAAGTCACACAGAAAAAGAAACATCATAAGATATCACTAATACACGGAACGTAAACTTGGCTACACATGAACTGAATAACAAAACAGAACAGGGTCTCAAATTTAGAAAACCAACTTATGCTTGCTTATGGGGAAAGGTGAGTTGGGGTGCTGCATCAAACCAGAGATTGAAATTAGCACAGATACCGTTCCATAAGCCAAATATATAATAGAAAAGACCTACTCCCTGCTCAACGAAATGGACTCAACACCCCATATTCAACGCCTGGGAATATACCTGACAAGTAAGAATCTTAAGACCCATGGATTTATATGTCTCCATAAGGAAATCAAGCGTGTGTACAGCGGCCTAAACGCAGCATTGAAAATCCGATAAATCCCATTATCAAAATAAATTTCACAAACAAAACACAATGACAGTGAAATAGAGAGCAATTCTTAAATAAATCATTCAGGTCTTGTGATGCAACCTGGATTTACCACATCTACACCCAGAGCTGGGTGAGACATAAGGCTGGACACTTCGGGCTGATAGCATTGTTGAGGTTCGGTGATCAAAAGCAGACCCTTTGAAGTCATACTGCATGGTACCCATTCCATGGGTCCCAACTCTCCAGGTTTAAGGGATTCTTCCTTCGGCTAAAACATGCATGGGAAACCCAGAGTATGGTCCACCATGTGATTGGGAAACGTTTTCAAATGCATCTCAGGTTTCGACCCATGGTACTCGGGTTCACCGTTCCAGACACTTTACTAACACTCTCCCCACTTGGAGAGTCAGTGCCTTTAACCTGCTGTTTGGCACAGTTTGCAATTTCTGCGCAAGATGAACAGGAATAGGGAGAACCAATGAGAGACTAGCTGTAGGTGTCTGCACGGGCAAATTTAACGCTCATTACCAACCAGGAAGAGGAATTAGCCAAAGGCTCAGCATGCCGTGCCGGAACCAGATTAGTGCCTGAAGCAATCCTGCGGTTTTGCGGCCAGCTCACAAGAAAGCGAGTTGAAGAAAGGAGCTCAGGGGCACTGTAATTCACAAACCTGCAGAGTTATAAATGACAGCTATCATCCAAAAATATATTGAAGTAAGGCTACAAAGAAGACTTGAACATGGGGCAGAATTCCAGGACTACGATTTCAGGAGGTAGACGGGAAATCCTCTGAAAGTATAGGAAAAGAGTCAGAATGTCGACAATGATGCACTTGGTCAAAAAGGGCATATGCGTTTTTTCCAGGTCCCTCATTAAAGAGGGTAGGAGGCTCCCAGTATGTTTCAGTGGCCAACAGAAGACCCACGTCGCCAAGACGATGTGAGCCAGCCATGCAGGAGTGACCTCACATCAGAGGGCCCACCTCACAGAAGGGTAAGGAACCCAGGAAGGCTCAGACCCTCACCAGAGTGCCCACAACAGCAAGGGGCTGGGAACCAGGCAGGAGTGTCATCACACCATTGGACCACATCATCGAAAGTTGAGGTACCCAGCACATGTGGCCTCAAACCAGAGGACCCACATCACCATGGGTCTCGGAGCGAGGCAGGCAGGATTAACCTCCCAACACATGGCCCATTGTATAAAAAAGGTGAGGAATCCAGCCGTTGGAACATCCCAGCAGGCGGCCCAGATCACCGAGGCTATGGGATCCAGGCAGTGATGAACTCACAACAGAGGGCCCTCATCGTGATACTGTAAGCAACCCAGCCGTTGTGACCTCAGAGCACAAGGCCCACATCCCCATGGGGGAGGGAACCAAGCAGGAGTGTCATCGCACCAGTGGGCACACATCAGAAAATGTGGGGAGCCCAGCAGTTAGGGCCAGACGCCAGAGGGCCCTCATCACTGAGGAGAGGAGGCTCCCAGCAAGCTCCAACTGCTACCAGAGGGCTGACGTCGCCAATGCGGTGTGTGCCAGCCAGGCAGGAGTGACCTCAGAGCAGAGGGCCAACCACACAAAAGTGTGAGGAACCCAAAGAGGATCAGACTCTCACCAGAGGGCCCACATCACCAAGGGAATGGAAACCAGGCAGGAGTGTCCTCACACCAGTGGGGTCACATCACCGAAATGTGATGGACCCAGCACACGTGGCCTCAAACTAGAGGACACACATCACCAAGGGGCTGGGAGTGAGGCAGGCAGGAGGAGCCTCAAAACAGAGGGCCCATAGAATAAAAAATGTGAGGAATCCCGCAGTTGGAACCTCCCAGCAGGTGGCCAGGAGCAGCGAGGATATGGGATCCAGGCCTGACTGAACACAAAACAGAGGGCCCTCATCATGAAACTGTGAGCAACCCAGCCGTTGGGACCTCAGAGCAGAAGGCCCACATTCCCATGTGGTTGGGAACCTGGCAGAAGTGTACTCGCACCACAGGGCGCACATTAGAGAATTTTGGGAGCCCAGAAGTTAGGGCCTGACGCCAGAGGGCCCTCATCACCGAGGAGAGGAAGCTCCCAGCAGGCTCCAACTGCCACAAGAGGGCCGACGTTGCCAAGGTGGGGTGTGCCAGCCAGGCAGGAGTGACCTCACAGCAGAGGGTCCACCTCACAGAAGGGTGAGGAACCCAGCCAGGATCAGACTCTCACCAGAGGGCCCACATCACCAAGGGGATAGGAACCAGACAGGAGTGTCCTCACACCAGTGGGGCCACATAATCGAAAGGTGAGGGACCCAGCACACGTAGCCTCAAACCAGAGGACACACATCACCAAGGGGCTGGGAGTCAGGCAGGCAGGAGGAGTCTCAAAACAGAGGGCCCATAGAAGAAAAAAGGTGAGGAATCCCGCAGTTGGAACCTCCCCGCAGGCAGCCAGGAGCAGCGAGGCTATTGGATCCAGGGCGGAGTGAACTCACACCAGAGGACCCTCATCATGAAACTGAGCAACCCACCGTTGGGACCTCAGAGCAGAAGGCCCACATTCCCATGGGGTTGGAAACCTGGCAGGAGTGTAGTCGCACCACAGGGCGCACATCAGAAAATTTTGGGAGCCCAGGAGTTAGGGTCTGACGCCAGAGGGCCCTCATTACCGAGGGGTGGAGACCCCCAGCAGGCACCAACTCCCAACTGAGGGCCCACGTCGCCAAGGTGATGTGTGCCAGCCAGGCAGGAGTGACCTCACAGCAGAGGGTCTACCTCACAGAAGGGTGAGGAAACCAGCCAGGATAAGACTCTCACCAGAGAGCCCACATCACCAAGGGGATCGGAAAAAGGCAGCAGTGTCCTCACACCAGTGTGGCCACATTATAGAAAGGTGAGGAACCCAGCACATGTGGCCTAAACCAGAGGACCCACATTTCCAAGGTGCTCCGAGTGAGGCAAGCAGGAGTAGCCTAACAACACAGGGCCCACAGAATAAAAAATGTGAGGAACCCAGCAGTTTGAACCTCCCAGCAGGTGGCCCAGAGCACGGAGTCTATGGGATCCAGGCCACAGTGAACTCACAGCAGAGGGCCCACATCATGAAACTGTGAGCAACCCAGCTGGTGAAACCTCAGAGAAGAAGACCCACATCCCCATGGGGATAGGAACCTCGCAGGAGTGTCCTCGCACAACTTAACACGTATCAGAAAATGTGGGAACCCAGCAGTTAGGGCCTGACGCCAGAGGGCCCTCATCACCGAGGAGAGGAGGCTACCAGCAGGCTCCAAATGCCACCAGAGGGCCGACGTCACCAAGGCAATGGGAGCAAGCCAGGCAGGAGTTACCTCACAGCAGAGGGCCCACCTCACAGAAGTGTGAGGAACCCAACCAGGATCAGACTCTAACCAGAGGGCCCACATCACCAAGGGGATGGAAACCAGGCAGGAGTGTCCTCACACCAGTGGGGCCACATCAGCCAAAGGTGAGGAACACAGCACATGTGGCCTCAAATAAGGGGACACACATCACGAAAGGGCTGGGAGTGAGGCATGCAGGAGGAGACTCACAACAGAGGGCCCATAGAATAAAAAGGTGAGGAACCCCGCAGTTGGAAGCTCCAAGCAGGTGGCCCAGAGCACCGAGGCTATGGGATCCATGCCGGAGTGAACTCACAGCAGAGGGCCCACATTCTGACACTGTGAGCAACCCAGCCGTTGGGACCTCAGAGCAGAAAGCCCACATCCCCATGGGGATGGGACCCTGGCAGGAGTGTACTCGCACGACAGGGCGCACATCAGAAAATTTTGGGAGCCCATGAGTTAGGGTCTGACGCCAGAGGGCCCTCATTACCGAGGGGAGGAGACTCCCAGCAGGCACCAACTCCCAACTGAGGGCCCACATCGCCAAGGTGACGTGTGCCAGCCAGGCAGGAGTGACCTCACAGCAGAGGGTCTACCTCACAGGAGGGTGAGGAATCCAGCCAGGATCAGGCTCTCACCAGAGGGCCCCCATCACCAAGTGGATGGGAACCAGGCAGGAGTGTCCTCACACCAGTGGGGCCACATCAATACAGGTGAGGAAACCGGCACATGTGGCCTCAAACCAGAGGACCTACATCACAAAGGGGCTGGGAGTGAGTCAGGAAGGAGGAGCATGAAAACACAGGACCCAAAGAATAGAAAAGGTAAGGAATTCAGCAGTAGGAACCTCCCAGCAGGCGGCTCAGAGCACAGAGTCTATGGGATCTAGGCCTGAGTGAACTAACACCAGAGAGCCAACATCATGAAACGGTGAACAACACAGGTGTTGGGACCTTAGAGCAGAAGGCCCACATGCCCATGGGGATGGGAACCTGGCAGGAGTGCCCTTGCACCACTTAGCACGTATCAGAAAATGTGGGAACCCAGCAGTTAGGGCCTGATGCCAGAGGGCCTCATCACCGAGGGGAGGAGGCTCCCAGCAGGCTCCAACTGCCACCAGAGGTCCGACGTCGCCAAGGCGGGGTGTGCTAGCCAGGCAGGAGTGACCTCAGAGAAGAGGGCCCACCTCACAGAAGTGTGAGGAACCCAACCAGGATCAGACTCTCGCCGGAGGGACCACATCACCAAGGGGATGGGAAGCAGGCAGGAGTGTCCTCACACCAGTGGGGCCACATCATCAAAAGATGAGGAACCCATCACATGTGGCCTCAAACCAGAGGACACACATCACCAATGGGCTGGGAGTGAGGCAGGTGTCTGGACGGGCACATTTAACTCTAATTTCCCACCAGGAAGACGAATTAACCAAAGGGTCAGAGTGCCGTGCCGGACCCTGATTATGGCCTGAAGCAAACCTGTGGTTTTGTGGCCAGCTTACAAGGAAGCGAGTTAAGAAAGGAACTCAGGGGCACTGTCATTCACAAACCTCCAGTTATAAATGACAGCTATCGTCCAAAAATATATTGAAGTAAGGCAGCGAAGAAGACCTGAAAGTGGGGCAGAATTGCAGGAAACCGATTTCATGATGTAGACAGTAATTGCTTTTAAAGCATAGGAAAAGTGGCAGAACGTCTACAGTGATGCACTTGGCCAAGAAGGGCATATGCGTTTTATAGAGGGCCCTCATTAATGAGGGGAGGAGGCTCCCAGCACACACCAAAGGCCAACAGACGGCCCATGTCATCAAGGCGACGTGTGCCAGCCAGGCAGGAGAGACCTCATATCACAGGGTCTACCTCACAGAAGGGTGAGGTACCCAGCGAGGATCAGACTCTCACCAGAGGGCCCACATCACCAAGGGTTTGGGAACCAGTCAGGAGTGTCCTCACACCAGTGGGGCCACATCATCCAAAGTGGAGGAACACAGCACATGTGACCTCAAACCAGAGGACACACATCACCAAGGGACTGGGAGTGAGGCAGGCAGGAGGAGCCTCAAAACAGAGGGCCCATAAAATAAAAAAGGTGAGGAATCGCGCAGTTGGATCCTCCCAGCAGGCGGCCAGGAGCAGCGAGGCTATGGGATCCAGGCCGGAATGAACTCACACCAGAGAGCCCTCATCATTATACTGTGAGCAACCCAGCCGTTGGGACCTCAGAGCAGAAGGCCCACATCCACATGGGTATGGGAAACTGGCAGGAGTGCCATCACATCAGTGGGCACACATCAGAAAATATGGGTACCCAGCAGTTAGTGACTGACGCCACAGGGCCCTCATCACCGAGGGGAGGAGGCTCCCAGCAAGCTCCAACTGCCACCAGAGGGCCGACGTCACCAAGGCAACGGGAGCAAGCCAGGCAGGAGTGACCTCACAGCAGAGGGCCCACCTCCCAGAAGTGTGACGAAACCAGTCAGGATCAGACTCTCAGCAGACGGCCCACATCACCAAGGGGATGGGAACCAGGCAGGAGTGTCCTCACACCAGTGGGTCCACATCACTAAAAGGTGAGTAAACCGGCACATGTGGCCTGAAACCACAGGACCCACATCACCAAGGGGCTGGGAGTGAGGCAGGCAGGAGGAGCCTCACAACACAGGGCCCAAAGAATAAAAAAGGTGAGGTATCCAGCAGTTGGAACCTCGCAGCAGGCGGCCCAGAGCACAGAGACTATGGGATCCTGGCCTGAGTGAACTAACACCAGAGAGCCTATATCATGGAACTGTAAGCAACCCAGACGTTGGAACCACAGAGCAGAAGGCCCACATCCCCATGGGGATGGGAAACTTACAGGAGTGTCCTGTTATCACTGGACTCACATCAGATAACATGGGGAGCCCAGCAGTGATGGCCTCACGCCAGAGGGCCCTCATCACCGAGGGGAGGAGGCTCCCAGTAGGTTCCAACTGCCACCAGAGGGCCGATGTCACCAAGGCAATGGGAAGCCAGGCAGGAGTTACCTCACAGCAGAGGGCCCACCTCACAGAAGGGTGAGGAACCCAGCCAGGATCAGACTCTCACCAGAGGGCTCATATCACCAAGGGGATGGGAACCAGGCACAAGTATCCTCACACCAGTGGGGCCACATCATCGAAAGGTGAGGGACCCAGCACACGTGGCCTCTAATCAGAGGACACACATAAACAAGGGGCTGAGAATGAGGCAGGCAGGAGGAGCCTCAAAACAGAGGGCCCATAGAATAAAAAAGGTGAGGAATCCCGCAGTTGGAACCTCCCAGCAGGCGGCCTGGAGTAGCGAGGCTATGGGATCCAGGGTGATTGAACTCACACCAGAGGGCCCTCATCATGAAACTGTGAGAAATCCAGACGTTGGGACCTCACAGCAGAAGGCCCACATTCCCATGGGCTTGGGAACCTGACAGGAGTGTACTCGCACCACAGGGCGCACATCAGAAAATTTTGAGAGCCCAGGAGTTAGGGCCTGACGCCAGAGAGCCCTCATTACCGAGGGAAGGAGACTCCCAGCAGGCACCAACACACAATTGAGGGCCCACGTCGCCAAGGTGACGTGTGCCAGTCAGGCAGGAGTGACCTCACAGCACAGGGCCTACCTAACAGAAGGGTGAGGAAACCAACCAGGATAAGACTCTCACCAGAGGGCCCACATCACCAAGGGGATCGGAACCACGCAGGAGTGTCCTAACACCAATGTGGCCACATCATAGAAAGGTGAGGAACCCAACACATGTGGCCTCAAAGCAGAGGACCCACATCTCCAAGGGACTCGGAGTGAGGTAGGCAGGAGTAGCCTTACAACACAGGGCCCATAGAATAAAAAGGTGAGGAATCCAGTAATTGGAAGCTCCCAGCAGGCGGCCCAGGGCACCCAGTCTATGAGATCTAGGCCGCAGTGAACTCACAGCAGAGGGCCCACATCATGATACTGTGAGCAACCCAGCCATTGGGACCTCAGAGCAGAAGGCCCACATCCCCATGGGGATGGGAAACTGGCAGGAGTGTCATCGCACCAGTGGGCACACATCAGAAAATGTGGGGAGCCCAGCAGTTAGGGCCTGATGCCAGAGGGCCCTCATCACCGAGGGGAGGAGGCTCCCATCCCGCTCCAACTGCAACCAGAGGGCCCACTTGGCCAAGGCGACGTGTGCCATCCAGGCACGAGTGACCTCACAGCAGAGAGCCCACCTCCCAGAAGTGTGAGGTATCCAGCCAGGATCAGACTCTCACCAGAGGGCCCACATCACCAAGGGGATGGGAACCAGGCAGGAGTGTCCTCACACCAGTGGGGCCACATCAATAAAAGGTGAGGAAACCGGCACATGTAGCCTCAAACCACAGGACCTACATCACCAATGGGGGGAGTGAGGAAGGCAGGAGGAGCCTCACAACACAGGGCACAAAGAATAAAAAAGGTGAGGAATCCAGCAGTTGGAACCTTGCAGCAGGCGGCCCAGAACACAGGGGCTATGGGATCTAGGCCTGATTGAACTAACATCACAGAGCCAACACCATGAAACTGTAAGGAACCCAGGCGTTGGGACCTCAGAGCAGAAGGCCCACATCCCAATGGGGATGGGAACCTGGCAGGAGTGTCCTGGCATCACTGGGCTCACATCAGAAAACGTGGGAAGCACAGCAGTTAGAACCTGACACCAGAGGGCACTCATCACTGAGGAGAGGAGGCTCCCAGCAGGCTCCAACTGCCACCAGAGGGCCTACGTCTCCAAGGCAATGGGAGCAAGCCAGGCAGGATTTACCTAAGAGCAGAGGGCCCACCACACAGAAGGGTGAGGAACGCAGCCAGTGTCAGACTCTCACCAGAGGGCCCACATCACCAAGGGGATGGGAACCAGGCAGGTGTTTCCTCACACCATTGGGGCCACATCATTGAAAGGTGAGGAACCCAGCACATGTGGTCTCGAACCAGAGGACACACATCACCAAGGGGCTGGGAATGAGGCAGGTGTCTGGACGGGCACATTTAACTCTCATTTCCCACCAGGAAGAGGAATTAACCAAACGCTGAGCATGCCATGCCGGAACCAGATTACAGCCTGAAGCAAACCTGCGGTTTTGTGGCCAGCTTACAAGGAAGCGAGTTAAGAAAGGAAATCAGGGGTACTGTAATTCTCAAACCTGCAGAGTTATAAATGACAGCTATTGTCAAAAATATATTGAAGTAAGGCTGCAAAGAGGACTTGAAAACGAGGCAGAATTGCAGGAATCAGATTTCAGGAGGTAGATTTGAATTGCATTTAAAGCATATGAAAAGCAGCAGATCTTTGACAGTGATGCACTTGGACAAAAAGTGCATATACATTTTTTCCTGAATACATTCAGGAAAAAACGCATACGCTCTTTTTTGTCAACCAAGCACTCGAGCAATGGAAATCTGCACTACAATGAAGTCTCTTTTCCCATTCGTCAAAATGGCCATCTGAAAAAAGTGTAAAAACAAGAAACACAGGACAGGCCATGGAGAACAGGGAGCCTTGTTATGCTGATGGGTGGGATGTCAATTGCCAACAGACACTCTGGAGATGTTTATGATGTATCCTGAAACATCTAAAAAACAAAGCTACAGAGCCTAGGTCACTTCCACTTATGGCCCTATAGCTTAGGAATATTAAAATCAACAAGACACAGCCAACACAAAATTTAGGGCTGCTGTGTTTACAAGAACCTTTAGTCCTGTGCACATTAAATATCCCAGAAAGAAAAAAATGGATAAAGAAGTTGTGCTACTTATGTACAATGGAATATCACTCAGCAATGAGATCAATGTCATCAGGCCTGTAGCAGCAAATTGAGTGGATTTAAGCACGATGATTCTAAGAGAAATATGTCACACAGAGAAAGATAGTTATCATAAGATATCACTAATAGAGGGAGTGTAAACTTGGCTCCACATGAACTGGATTACAAAACCGAACAGAGTCTCACATTTAGATAAAAAACTTATGCTTGCTTAAGGGGAAAGTTGAGTTGGGGTGCTGTATAAAACCAGAGATTGAAATTAGCACAGATACCTTTCCATAAGCCAAAAATGTAATAGACAAGACCTACTCCTTGCTCAACGAAATAGACTCATCCATGGTGTATCACCTCACACTGGTTAGAATGGGCATCATCAGAAAAATCTACAAACAACAAATGCTGGAAAGGGTGTGGAGATATGGAACCCTCTTCCAGTATTGTTGGGAATGTAAATTGATACAGTCACTGTGGAGAACATTATGGAGTTGCTTATAAAACTAACAATAGAATTACCATATGATACAGCAATCCCACTACTGGTCATATACCCAGACAAAACCATAAATTAAAAAACAACATTCAGCGCAATGTTCATTGCATCACTATTTACAATATCCAGGTAATGGAAGCAACCTAAATGCCCACAGACAGACGAATGCATAAAGATGTGGTACATATATAAAATGGAATATTACTAAGCCATAAAAAGGAATGAAATTGGGTCACCTGTAGAGACGTTGATGAATCTAGAGACTGTCATACACAGTGAAGTAAATCAGAAAGAGAAAAACAAAACAAATCTTGTATATTAATGCATATATGTGGAACCTAGAAAAATTGTACAGATGAACCGTTTTGCAAGGCAGAAATAGAGCAACAGATGTAGACAACGAACGTATGGACACCAAGGGGGGAAAGCTGTTGGGGGGATGGTGGTGGGAGGTGTTGAGAGATTGGGATTGGCATGTATACATTTATATGTATAAAACAGATAACCAAAAAGAACCTGCTGTATAAAAAATAAAATAAAATTCAAAATTAAAAAAAATAAAATTAAAAAAAGTAAAACAGAAAAAATATTCTTCCCTTCACATACATGTATTTATATGAATAAATTATTTCCATGCATATATCTGTAAATACAGAGGAGAAGAATAAAATCTACCTTGAACCAAAAACGAAAAAAAGAAAAAGAAAAACAGAACCCACCAGTTACACAGAGGAAAACCCTATCAAGTCACTTGCTCCAGTTGTAAACAATTCTGAAGTTGGTCAGTGGTGGGGAATCATCTCCCATTCAGCCAGCAGGCCCCACGCAACAAGCGTCCTCATTGCAAAGCTGGGGGACCATGCCGAGGCATCTGTGAGTAAACGTGGGCCGAGCCCCAGGCCAGCTGCTGCTGAAATGTTCCCACCCTTCCCAGGTAAAACACCTGAATATGTACAAGGACTTGAAAGCCTAGAGGAAGGGCCATGGAGCCACACGAGCGACAGCATGCCGGCCGACTTGATGCCTGCAGGCCATCCAGGATGGTCGTGGCCCTGGGTGCTCTTCTGGAAGCTTTCCATTTCCCTGCCTGAGATACCCCTCCTGTCCTGGCCCCCACTGCTTTCTTCCTTCCTCACCTCTCCCCAGGAAGAAATTCCAGCGGCAGGTATGGGTGACACATCCTCTTCCTTAGCAGGTGGCATCTTGGCAACTGCTGCAGAAAGTCCAGCAGAGCCCCACTCACACTGGGCCACCCACAAAGCCGTGGCCTCTCACTCCCTCCCACCAGCCCAGCCCCGAGACTGTTGACAGGGCAGAGAAAATGGCGTCAGGCACAGCTGCAGGGGCTCTTGCTGCCTGGAGCGGTGTTTATATCGATCTCAACCCAGGCACACCTGGGGAGGGCTGGCTGGCACGGTCAGGCTGCCCAGGTCAGCCAATCATCACCCCTCAGGGTCTCACAGTTGCCGAAAATGGAACTTGCTGAATCGGCCAGGTCCAAGGAACAGGTGTGGGCTCTTGAGAGTCAGGATAGACAAGGGGCTGTAGTTCTGGCTTGTTTTCTAATCATTTTATCTGGCCCATGAGTGGGAGACAACTTCAAGAAAACCCTCTCCTAATGAGAGGAACCCAGGAGTCAGGGAGAGGAGGGGAGGGTGGTGGGTGGAGACAGAGTCATGGTGCCCCGGGTGCAGTGGAAGTCTCTGGAAGACCAGGTGGAGGGAGGCCGCACAGAGTGATCCCCAAGATCACAGACCTTTTGGAGCTGCTGTTTGTTAGTTCAAGTACTGCTCTGAGGTGCTCTGTGTCAGACCTGAGCGACAGGTGAGCTGGGAGTGCTTTGCAATGTGCGCTATGTGCACGGTTCCTGTTTGCCCAGACTTGCCACGGAACATGCAAGGGTAGCTCTGTATCCTGGGAGGGACGTGACAACGAGAGCCCCATGGGCTGCAGGTGACCTGCCCAGAGAACACCATATCCTGGGAGGGGCCTGAACACGAGGGCCCTGTGGGCTGGGGTGGGGGTGGGGTACCTGCCTGGGTGAGCTCCATATCCTGGGATTGGCCTGACTTTGACAGCCCCATGGGCTGCAGCAGTCAAGGTAACGGATGTCATTAGAGTCAGTGAAGCCACCGAGGATATACCTCCAGTAGTTCCTAAATCCTATACCCTGCTGGTTATTCTACCAACGACCAGGACTTGGTATTCTGTATTAGTCTTCAATGATGCCTTCTTTTACACTTTTTTCACATGGCCCTTTTGACCGGGGGGCAGTGAGACTTCATTGTAGTGCAGTTTTCCTTTAAACGCTTGCTTGGTTGGCCAAAAAGTGCGTATGCGTTTTTTCCTGAATATATTCAGGAAAAAACCCATATGCTCTTTTTGGCCAAGTGCATCATTGTCGACATTCTGCCTCTTTTCCTATGCTTTAAGTGCAATTCCAGTCTACCCCCTGAAATCGTTTTCCTGAAATTCTGCACCGCTTTAAAGCCCTCTACACAGACTTACTTGAATATATTTTGGACGATAGCTATCATTCATAACTCTGCAGGTTTGTGGATTACAGTGCCCTTGAGCTCTTTTCTTCAAGTCGCTTTCTTGTGAGCTGACCGCAAAACCGCAGGATTGCTTCAGGCCCTAATCTGTTTCCGGCAGGGCACGCTGAGCCTTTGTTTAATTCCTCTTCCTGGTGGGAAATAAGTGTTCCATTTGCCCGTGCAGACACCTACAGCTAGTCTCTCATTGGATCTCCAAATTCCTGTTCATGTTGCGCAGAAATTGCAAAGTGTGCCAAACAGGAGGTTAAAGGCACTGACTCTCCAAGTGGGGAGAGTGTTAGTAAAGCGTCTGGAATGGTGAACCCGAGTACCAGGGGACGAAAACTGAGATGCATTTGAAAACGTTTCCCAATGACACGGTGGAACGTACTCTGGGTTTCCCATGCATGTTTTAGCTGAAGGAAGAATCCCTTAAACATGGAGAGTTCGGACCCATGGAATGGGTACCATGCAGTATGACTACAAAGGGTCTGCATTTGCTCATCGAACCTCACCAATGCCATCAGCCCGAAGTGTCCAGGCTTATGTCTCAACCTAACCCTTACCCGAAGCCTTACCCTTATCCGTCCCCTAATCATACGCTAACACTAACCCGTATCCTAACACGTACGCTCATCTTAAACCGTTGTCGTACCCTAACCTGTACCCTAAACCGTCCCCGTCCCCAAACCCTAACCCTAACTCTTACCCAAAGCCTTACCCTAAACCGTCCTCTAATCGTAACACGTACGCTAACACTAACCTGTACCCTAACATGTACTCTCACCCTAAACCGTGGTCGTACCCTAAGCTGTACCCTAAACCGTCCCCATCCAGTAACCCTAAACCTAACCCTAACCCTAACGATAACCCTTACCCGAAACCTTACCCTAACCCGTCCCCTAATCCTAACCCGTATGCTAACACTAACCCGTACCCTAACACGTACGCTCACCCTAAACCGTTTTTGTACCCTAACCTGTACCCTAAACCATCCGTGCCCCAGTCCCCTAACCCAAACCCTAACCCTAATCCTTACCCGAAGCCTTACTCTAACCCTTCCTTTAATCCTAAACCGTACGCTAACACTAACCCATACCCTAAAACGTACGCTCACCCTAAACCGTTGTCGTACCCTAACTGGTAACCTAAACCATCCCCGTCCCCTAACCCTAACCCTAACCCTACCCTTAACCCTTACCCGAAGCCTTACACTAACCCGTCCCCTAATCCTAACCCGTGCGCTAACACTAACCTGTACCCTAACATGTACGCTCACCCTAAACCATTGGCGAATCCTAACCTGTACTCTAAACTGTCCCCGTCCCCGTCCCCTATTCCTAACCCTGACCCTTACTCGAAGCCTTACCCTAACACGTCCCCTAATCCTAAGCCGTACGCTAACACTAACCCATACCCTAACACGTACGCTCACCCTAAACCGCTGTCGTACCCTAACTGGAACCCTAAACCATCCCAGTCCCCTAACCGTAACCCTAACCCTAACCCGAACCCTAACCCGAACCCTTACCCGAAGCCTTACCCTAACCCGTCCCCTAATCCTAACCCGTACGCTAACACTAACCCATACCCTAACACGTATGCTCACCCTAATCCTTTGTCATACCCTAACCTGTACCCTAAACCGTCCCCGTCCCCTTCCCCTAAACCTAACCGTAACCCTAACCCTAACCGTTACCCGAAGCCTTACTCTAATCCGTCCCTTAATCCTAACCCGTACGCTAACACTGACCAATACCCTAACACGTACCCTCACCCTAAACCGTTGTCGTACCCTAACCTGTAACCTAAACCGCCACGTCCCCTAACCCTAACCCTAACCCTAACCTTAAACCTTACCCGAAGCCTTACACTAACCCGTCCCCTAATCCTAACCCATGCGCTAACACTAACCCGTACCCTAACATGTACGCTCACCCTAAACCGTTGGTGAACCCTAACCTGTACCCTAAACCGTCCCTGTCCCCGTCCCCTAACCCTAACACTTACCCGAAACGTTACGCTAACCCGTCCCCTAATCCTAACCCGTACGCTAACACTAACCCGTACCCTAACACATACGCTGACACTAAAACGTTGTTATACCCTAACCTGTACCCTAAACCCTCCCCGTCCCTTAACTGTAATCCTAACCCTTACCCGAAGCTTTACCCTAACCCGTCCCCTAATCCTAACCCGTACCCTAACACTAACCCGTACCCTAACACGTAGGCTCACCCTAATCCATTGTCGTACCGTAAACTTTACCCTAAACCATCCCTGTCCCAGTCCCCTAACCCTAACCCTAACCCTAAACCTAACCCTTACCCGAAGCCTTACCCTAACCCGTCCAGTAATCCTAACACTTACACTAACACTAACCAGTACCTAACAGGTACGCTCACCCTAAACCGTTGTCGTACCCTAAACTCTACCCTAAACCATCCCGGTCCCCTAACAATAACCCTAACCCTAACCCCAACCCTTACCCAAAGCCTTACCCTAACCTGACCCATAATCCTGACCCGTACGCTAACACTAACCCGTACCCTAACACCTACGTTCACCCTAAACCGTTGTCGTACCCTAACCTGTACCCTAAACCGTCCCCGTCCCCTAACCCTAACCGTAACCCTTACCCTAACCCTTACCAGAAGCCTTACCCTAACCCGTCCCCTAATCCTAACCCGTACGCTAACACTAACCTGTACACTAACATGTACTCTCACCCTAAACCGTGGTCGTACCCTAACCTGTACCCTAAACTGTCCCCATCCCGTAACCCTAACCCTAACCCTAACCCTAACGCTAACCCTTACCCGAAACCTTACCCTAACCCGTCCCTTAATCCTAACCCGTACGTTAACACTAACCCGTACCCTAACACGTACGCTCAACCTAAACCGTTGTTGTACCCTAACCTGTACCCTAAAACATCCGTGTCCCAGTCCCCTAACCCTAACACTAACCCTAATCCTTACCGGAAGCCTTACTCTATCCCTTCCCTTAATCCTAACCCGTACTCTAACTTTAACCCATACCCTAAAACGTACGTTCACACTAAACCGTTATCGTACCCTAACCTGTACCCTAAACCGTCCCCGTCCCCTAACCCTAACCCTAACCCAACCTTAACCCTAACCCTTACCCGAAGCCTTACCCTAACCCGTCCCCTAATCCTAACCTGTACGCTAACACTAACCCATACCCTAACAGGTACGCTAACCCTCAACAATTTTCGTACCCTAACCAGTACCCTAAACCGTCCCCGTACCCTAACCCTAACCCTAACCCTAACCGTAAACCTTACCCGAAGCCTTACCATAAACCGTCCCCTAATGTTAACACGTATGCTAACACTAACTTGTACCCTAATGCGTACGCTCATCCTAAACCATTGTTGTGCACAGACCTGTACCCTAAATCATCCCCATCCCCTAACCTTAACCCTAACCCTAACCCTTAAACGAAGGCTTACCCTAACCCGTCCCCTAATCCTAACCAGTACGATAACACTAACCCATACCCTAACACGTACGCTCACCCTAAACTGTTGGCGTACCCTAATCTGTAGCCTAAACCATCCCCGTCCCCTAACCCTAACCCTAACCCTAACCCTAACCCTTAAACGAAGGCTTACCCTAATCCGTCCCCTAATCCTAACCCGTACACTAACCCTAACCCGTACCCTAACACGTACGCTCACCCTAAACAGTTGTCGTACCCTAACCTGTACCCTAAACCTTCCCCATCACCTAACCCAAACCCTAGTCCTAACCCTAACCCTAAACCTTACCCGAAGCCTTACCCTAAACCGTCCCCTAATAGTAACCCGTACGCTAACACTAACCTGTACCCTAACACGTACGCTCACCCTAAACCGTTTTCGTACCCTACCCTTTATGCTAAACCATCACCGTCCCCTAACCCTAACCCTAGCCCTAACCCTAACCCTTACCCGAAACCTTACATTAATCTGTCACATAATCCTAACCCGTACGCTAACACTAACACCTACCCTAACACATACGTTCACCCTAAACCATTGTCGTACACTAAACTGTACCATAAACCATCCCCGTACCCTAACCCTAATCCTAACCCTAACCCTAACCCTTACCCTTATCCGAAGCCTTACCCTAACCCGTCCCCTAATCCTGACCCGTAAGCTGACAATAACCCGTACCCTAACACATACGCTTACCCTAAACCTTTGTCGTACCCTAACCTGTACCCTTAACCGTCCCCTAACCCTAAGCCTAACACTTACCCGAACCCTTAACCAAAACGGTCCCCTAATCCTGACCCGTACGCTAACATGTACGCTCACGCTAAACCGTTGTCGTACCCTAACCTGTCACCTAAACCGTCCCCGTACCCTAACCTTAACCTTAACCCTAAACCTAAACTTAACCCTTAACCGAAGCCTTACCCTAACCCGTTCCTTAATCCTAACCCGTACGTTAACACTAACACATACCCTAAAACCTACGCTCACCATAAACCGTTGTCGTACCCTAAACTGTACCCTAAACCGTCCCCTAACCCTAACCCTAACCCTAACCCTAACCCTTACTCGAAGCCTTACCCTAACCCGTCCCCTAATCCTAACCCGTACGCTAACACTAACCCGTACCCTAATATGTACGCTCAGCCTAAACCATTTTCGTACACTAACCTGTACCCTAAACCAACCCCGTCCCCTAACCCTAACCCTAACCCTAACCCTAACCCTAAACCTTACCCGAATCCTTACCCTAACCCGTCCCCTAATCCTAACCCGTACGCTAAAAGTAACCCGTACCCTAATATGTACGCTCAGCCTAAACCATTGTTGTACACTAACCTGTACCCTAAACCATTCCCGTACCCTAACCCTAACACTAACCCTAACCCTAACCCTAACCCTAATACTAACACTGAAATGAAGGCTTACCCTAACCCGTCCCCTAATCCTAACCCATACACTAACCCTAACCCGTACCCTAACACGTACGTTCACCCTAAACCGTTGTCGTACCCTAACCTGTACCCTAAACCGTCCCCGTCCCCTAACCCTAACTCTAATCCTAACCCTAACCGTAACACTTACCTGAAGCCTTAAACAAACCCGTCCCCTAATCCTGACCCGTACGCTAACACTCAAATATACCCTAACATGTATGCTCACGCTAAACTGTTGTCGTACCCTAACCTGTAACCTAAACAGTCCCTGTCCCCTAACCCTAACCCTAACCCTAACCCTAACCCTTATCCGAAGCCTTACCATGACCCGTCCCCTATTCCTAACCCATACGCTAACACTAACCCGTACCCTAACATGTACGCTCACCCTGAACCGTGGTCGTACGCTAACCTGTATCCCAAACCGTCCCCCTCCCGTAACACTAACCATAACCCTAACCCTAAAACTAACCCTTACCCAAAGCCTTACCCTAACCCGTCCCATAATCCTGACCCGTACGCTAACACTAACACGTACCCTAACATGTACGCTCACCCTAAACCGTTGTCGTACCCTAACCTGTACCCTAATCCGTCCCCGTCCCCTAACCATAACCCTAATTCTTACCCGAAGCCTTACCCTAACACGTCCCCTAATCCTAAACCGTACGCTAACACTAACACCTACCCTAACACGTACGCTCACCCTAAACCATTGTCGTACCCTAAACTGTACCCTATACCGTCTCCAACCCCTAACCTTAACCCTAACCCTAACCCTAACCCTTACCCGAAGCCTTACCCTAACCTGTCCCCTAATCCTAACTCGTACGCTAACACTAACCCATGCCCTAACATGTACGCTCACACTAAACCGTTGTCATACCCTAACCTGTACCCTAAACCGTCCCCTAACCCTAACCCTAACACTAACCCTAACCCTAACCCTTACCCGAAGCCTTCCCCTAACCCGTCCCCTAATCTAACCCGTACGCTAACACTAACCCGTACCCTAACACGTACGCTCACACTAAACCGTTGTCGTACCCTAACCTGTACCCTAAACCATCCCCATCCCCTAACCCTAACCCTAAACCTAACCCTAACCCTAACCCTAACGCTAACTCTTACCCGAAGCCTTATCCTAAACCGTCCCTTAATCCTAACCCGTACTCTAACACTAACCCATACCCTAACATGTACGCTCACCCTAAACCATTGTCGTACCCTAACCTGTAGCCCAAACTATCCCCGTCCCCTAACACTAAACCTATCCCTAATCCTAACACTAACACTTACCTGAAACCTTACCCTAATCCGTCCCCTAATCCTAACCCATACGCTAACACTAACACATACCTTAACATGTACGGTCACGCTAAATTGTTGTCGTACCCTAACCTGTACCCTAAACCGTTCCCGTCCCCTAACCCTAAACCTAACTTGTACCCGAAGCCTTACACTAATATGTCCCCTAATCCTAAACCGTACGCTAACACTAACCCATACCCTACCACGTACACTCACCCTAAACCGTTGTCGTGCCCTAAACTGTACCCTATACCGTACCTGTCCCCTAACTCTAACCCTAACCCTAAACCTAACGCTTACCCGAAGCCTTACCCTAACCCGTCCCCTAATCCTAACCCAGACGCTAACACTAACACATACCCTAAAATGTACGCTCACACTAAACAGTTGTCGTACCCTAAACTGTACCCTAAATTGACCCCTAAACCTAACCCAAACCCTAACCCTAACCCTAACCCTAACCTGAAGCCTTTCCCTAACCCGTTCCCTAATCCTAACCCGTACGCTAACAGTAACCCATACCCTAACACGTACGCTCACCCTAAAACGTGGTCATACTCTAAACTGTACCCTAAACCATCCCCGTCCCCTAACCCTAACCCTATCCCTTATCGGAAGCCTTACCCTAACCCGTCCCCTAATCCTAACCCGTACGCTAACACTAACACGTACCCTAACACGTACGTTCAGCCTAAACCGTGGTCATACACTAAACTGTACCGTAAACCATCCCTGTACCGTAACCCTAATCCTAACCCTAACCCTAACACTAAACCTTACCCGAAGCCTTAACCTAAGCCGTCCCCTAATCCTGACCCGTACGCTAATACTAAACCATACCCTAACACGTACGATCACGCTAAACCATTGACGTACCCTAACCTGTAACCTAAATCTTCCCCGGCTCCTAACCCTAACCCTAACCCTAACCCAAACCCTTATCCGAAGCCTTACCCTAAGCCGTCCCCTAATCCTAAACTGTACGCTAACACTAACCCGTACCCTAACACGTACGCTCACCCTAAACCGTTGTCGTACACTAACCTGTATCCTATACCGTTCCCGGCCCCTAACCCTAACCCTAACCCTAACCCTAACCCTAACCCTTACCTGAAGCCTTACCCTAAACCGTCCCCTAACCCTAACCCTAACCCTAAGCCTAACCCTTACCCGAAGCCTTAAACTAACCCGTCCCCTAATCCTGACCTGTACGCTAACACTAAACCATACCCTAACATGTACGCTCACACTAAACCGTTGTCATACCCTAACCTGTACCCTAAGCCGTCCCCTAACCCTAACCCTAACACTAACCCTAACCCTAACCCTTAGCTCACGCTAAACCGTTGTCGTACTCTAACCTGTAACCTAAACCGTCCCCGTCCCCTAACCCTAAACCTAACCCTAAACCTAATCCTAACCCTTACCTGAAGCCTTAGCCTAATCCGTCCCTTAATCCTAACCCGTACGCTAACACTATCCCATACCCTAACACGTACGCTCACCCTAAAACTTTGTCGTACCCTAACCTGTACCCTTAACCGTCCCCGTCCCCTAACCCTAACCCTAACCCTAACCCTTATCCGAAGCCTTACTCTAACCCTTCGCTTAATCCTAAACCGTACGCTAACACTAACCCATACGCTAAAACCTAAGCTCACCCTAAACCGTTGTCGTACCGTAAACTGTAACCTAAACCGTCCCCTAAACCTAACCCTAACCCTAACCCTAACCCTAAGCCTTACCCAAAGCCTTACCCTAAACCAGCCCCTAAACCTAACCCGTACCCTAACACTAACCCGTACCCTAACACGTACGCTCACCCTAAATCATTGTCGTACCCTAACCTGTACCCTAAACCGTCCCCGTCCCCTAACCCTAACCCTAACCCTAACCGTAACCCGAACCCTTACCCGAAGCCTTACCCTAAACCGTCTCCTAATCCTAACACGTACGCTAACACTAACCCATGCCCTAACACGTACCCTAACTCTAAACCGTTGTCGTACCCTAACCTGTACCCTAAACCGTCCCAGTCCCCGTCCCCTAACCCGAACCCTAACCCTAACCCTAACCCTAACCCTTAACCGAAGCCTTACCCTAACCCATCCCCTAATCCTAACCCGTACGCTAACACTAACCCATGCCCTAACACGTACGCTTACCCTAAACCGTTGTCGTACCCTAACCTGTACCCTAAACCGTAACCGTCCCCTAACCCTTACCCTAACCCTAACCCTAACCCTCACCCGAAGCCTTCCCCTAACCCGTCACCAATCCTAACTCATATGCTATCACGTACGCTCACCCTAAACTGTTGTCATACACTAACCTGTACCCTAAACCATCCCCGTCCCCTAACCCTAACCCAAAACGTAACCCTAACACTAACCGTTACCTGAAGCCTTACCCTAACCCGTCCCCTACTACTAACCCGTACGCTAACACTAACCCGTACCCTAACATGTACGCTCACCCTAAACCTTTGTGGTACCCTAAACTGTACCCTAAACCGTCCCTGTCCCCTAACCCTAACCCTAACCCTAACCCTAACCCTAACCTGTACCCTAAACCGTCCCGGTCCCCTAACCCTAACCCTAACCCTAACCCTAACCCTTACCCGAAGCCTTACCCTAACTCCCCCAATTCCTAAACCGTACGCTAACACTAACCCATACCCTAACTCATAAGCTCACCCTAAACCGTTGTCGTACCCTAACCTGTACCCTAAACGGTCCCCGTCCCCTAACCCTAACCTTATCCCTAACCCTAACCCTAAACCTAAGCCTTACCCGAAGCCTTACCCAAAACCGTCCCCTAATCCTAACCCGTACGCTAACACTAACCCGTTCCCTAATACATACGCTCACCCTAAATCCTTGTTTTACTCTACCCTGTACCCTAAACCGTCCCCATCCCATAACCCTAACCATAACAATAACCCTAAACCTAACCCTTACCCGAAACCTTACCCTAACCCGTCCCCTAATCCTATCCCGAACACTAACACTAACCCGTACCCTAACACGTATGCTCACCCTAATCCGTTGTCGTACCATAACCTATACCCTAAACCGTCCCCGTCCCCTAACCCTAACGCTTACCCGAGGCCTTACCCTAACCCGTCCCCTAATACTAACCCATACGCTAACACTAACACATACCCTAAGACGTACGCTCACACTAAACAGTTGCCGTACCCTAACCTGTAACCTAAACCGTCCCCGTCACCTAACCGTAACCCTACCCCTAAACCTAACCCTTACCCTAACCCATCACCTAATCCTAACCCGTACGCTAACACTAACCCGTACCCTAACACGTACACTCACCCTAAACCTTTGTCATACCCTAAACTGTACCCTAAACAGTCCCCGTCCCCTAACCCTAACCCTAACCCTAACCCTACCCTAACTCTTACCCGAAGCCTTACCCTAACCCGTCCCATAATCTTATCCTGAACGGTAACACTAACACGTACCCTAACACGTACGCTCACCCTAAACCGTTGACGTACACTAACCTGTACCCTAAACCGTCCCCATCCCCTAACCCTAACCCTAAACCTAACCCAAACCCTTACCCGAATCCTTACACTAACCTGTCACCTAATCCTAACACGTATGCTAACGCTAAACCGTACCCTAAAACGTACGCTCATACTAAACCTTTGTCGTACCCTAACCTGTACCCTAAACCGTCCCCGTCCCCTAACCCTAATCCTAACCCTAACCCTAACCCTTACCCGAAGCCTTACCCTAACCCGTCCCCTAACCCTAACCCGTACGCTAACACTAACCCATACCTTAACACGTACGCTCACCCTAAACCGTTGTCGTACCCTAACCTGTACCCTAAACCGTCCCCGTCACCGTCACCTAACCCTAACCCTAACCTTAACCCTAACCCTTACCTGAAGCCTTACGCTAACCCGTCCCCTAATCCTAAACCGTACGCTAACACTAACCCGTACCCTAACACGTACGCTCACCCTAAATGGTTGTAGTACCCTAATCTGTACCCTAAACCGTGGCCATGCCCTAACCCTAACCCTAACCCTAACCCTTACCCGAAGTCTTACCCTAACCTGTCCCCTAAACCTAACCCGAACGCTAACACTAACCCGTACCCTAACTCGTACGTTCACCCTAAACTGTTGTCGTACCCTAACCTGTACCCTACACCGTCCCCGTCCCCTATCCCTAACCCTAACCCTAAACCTAACCATTACCTGAAGCCTTACACTAACACATCCACTAATCCTAACCCGTACGCTAACACTAACCCGTACCCTAACATGTACGTTCACACTAAACCGTTGTCGTACCCTAACCTGTACCCTAAACCGTCCCCGTACCCTAACCCTAACCCTTACCCAAAGCCTTACACTAATCCGTCGCCTAATCCTAAGCGGTACGCTAACACTAACACCTACCCTAACACGTACGCTCACCCTAAACTATTGTCGTACCCTACCCTCTACCCTAAACCATTCCTGTCCCCTATCCTAACCCTAACACTAACCCTAACCCTAATCCTAACACTTACCCGAAGTCTTACCCTAACCTGTCCCCTAATCCTAACCCGTACGCTAACACTAACCCGTACCCTAACACGTTCGCTCACCCTAAACCGTTGTCGTACCCTAACGTGTACCCTAAACCGTCCCCGTCCCCATCCCCTAACCCTAACCCTAACCCTAACCATTACCAGAAGCCTTACCCTAACGCGTCCCCTAATCCTAACCCGTACGCTAACACTAACACCTACCCTAACACGTACGCTCACCCTAAACCGTTGTCGTACTCTAACCTGTACCCTGAACAGTCCCCATCCCCTAACCCTAACCCTAACCCTAACCGTAAGGCTAACCCTTACCCAAAGCCTTACCCTAACCCGTCCCCTAATGCTAACCCGTACGCTAACTCTAAGCTATACCCTAACACTTACGCTCACACTAAACTGTCGTCGTACCCTAACCTGTACCCTAAACCGTCCCCATCCCCGTCCCCTAACCCTAACACTAAACCTAACCCTTACCCAAAGCGTTACCCTAACCCGTCCCCTAATCCTAAACCATACACTAACACTAACCCATAACCTAACACGTACGCTCACCCTAAAAGGTTGTCGTACCCTAACTGGTACCCTAAATCGTCCCTGTCCCCTAACCCTTACCCTAAACCTAACCCTAACCCTAACCCTAACCCTTACCCGAAGCCTTACACTAACCCGTAACATAATCCTAAACCGTACGCTAACACTAACCCGTACCCTAACACGTACGCTCACACTAAACCGTTGTCATACCCTAACCTGTACCCTAAACTGTCCCCTTCCCCTAATCCTAATCCTAACCCTATCCTTAACACTTACCCGAAGCCTTACCCTAACCCGTCCCCTAAACCTAACCCGTACGCTAACACTAACCCGTAAACTAACACGTACGCTCACCCTAAAACATTGTCGTACCCTAACCTGTACACTAAACCGTCCCCATCCCCTAAACCTAACCCTAACCCTAACCCTAACCCTTACCCGAAGCCTTACCCTAACCCGTGTCCTAATCCTAACCCGTACGCTAACACTAACATGTACCCTAACACGTAAGCTCACCCTAAAATACTGTCGTACTCTAACCTGTACCCTAAACCGTCCCGTCCCCTAACCATAACCCTAACCCTAACCCTAACACTAACCCTTACGCAAAGCCTTACCCTAGCCCGTACCCTAATCCTAACCCCTACTCTAACACTAACCCGTACTCTGACACGTACGCTCACCCTAGACCGTTGTCGTACGCTAACCTGTACCCTAAACCGTCCCTTTCCCCTAACCCTAAGCCTAACCCTAACCCTTACCCGAAGCCTTACACTAACCCGTCCCCTAATCCTAATCCGTACGCTAACACTAACCCATACCCTAACACGTACGATCACCCTGAACCGATCTCGTACACCAACCTGTACCCTAAACCGTCCCCATCCCCTAACCCTAACCCTAACCCTAACCCTAACCCTTACCCGAAGCCTTACCTTAACCTGTCCCCTAATCCTAACCCGTACGCTAACACTGAGCCGTACCCTAACACGCACGCTCACCCTAAACAGTTGTCGTACCCTAACCTGTACCCTAAACAGTCCCTGTCACCGTCCCCTAACCTTAACCCTAACCCTTACCCAAAGCCTTACCCTAACCCGTCCCTTAATCCTAAACCGTACGCTAACACTAACCCATACCCTAACACGTACGCTCACCCTAAGCCGTTGTAGTACCGTAATCTGTACCCTAAACTTTCAACGTGCCCTAACCCTAACCCTAACCCTAACCCTAAACCTAACCCTTACCCGAAGCCTTACCATAACCCATATGCTAACACTAACGGGTACCCTAACACGTACGCTCAACCTAAACCGTTGTCGTACCCTAACCTGTACCCTAAACCGTCCCCGTACCCTAACCCTAACTGTAACCCTTACCCGAAGCCTTACCGTAATCCATCCCCTACTCCTACCAGTACGCTAACACTAACACGTACCCTAACAGTTATGCTCACCCTACACCATTGTCATACACTAACCTGTACCCTAAACCGTCCCCGTCCCCTAACCCTAACCCTATCCCTTACCCGAAGTCTTAGCATAACCCGTACGCTAACACTAAGCGGAACCCTAACACATACGCTCAACCTAAACCGTTGTCGTACCCTAACCTGTACCTTAAACTGTCGCTTTACCCTAAACCTAACCCTAACCCTTACCCGAAGCCTTACGCTAAACCGTCCCCTAAACCTAACACATTCGCTAACACTAAACCATACCCTAACACGTACGCTCACCCTAAAACGTTGTCGTACCCTAACCTGTACCCTAAACGGTCACCGTACCCTAACCCTAACCCTAACCTTTACCCGAAGCCTTACCGTAACCCGTATGCTAACGCTAACCGGTACCCTAACACATACGCTCAACTTAAACTGTTGTCGTACCCTAACCTGTACCCTAAACCGTCCCCATCCCCTAACCCTAACCCTAACATTTACCCGAAGCCTTACTCTAACCCGTCCCCTAATACTAACCCGTACACTAACACTAACTCGTACCATAACACGTACGCTCACCCTGAACCGTTTTTGTACCCTAACCTGTATCCTAAACGGTCCCCGTCCCCTAACCCTAACCCTAACCCTAACACTTACCCGAAGCCTTACCCTAACCCGTCCCCTAATCCTAACCCGTACGCTAACACTAACCCGTACACTATCACGTACGCACACCCTAAACCGTTGTCATACCCTAACGTGTACCCTTAACCGTCCCCGTCCCCTAACCCTAAACCTAAACCTAACCCTAACCCTTACCCGAAGCCTTACACTAACCCGTCCAATAATCCTAAACCGTACGCTAACACTAACCCATACCCTACAACATACGCTCACGCTAAAACGTTGTCCTACCCTAACCTGTACACTAAACCGTTCCCGTCCCGTAAACCTAACGCTAACCCTAAACCTAACCCTTACCCGAAGCCTTACCCTAACCCGTCCCCTAATCCTAACCCGTACGCTAACACTAACACGTACCCTCACCCTTAACCATTGTCGTACACTAACCTGTACCCTAAACCATCTCCATCCCAGTCCCCTAACCCTAACCCTAACACTAACACTAAACCTTCCCCGAAGCCTTACCCTAACCCGTCCCCTAATCCTAACCCGTACGCTCACACTAACCCATACCCTAACACATACGCTGACACTAAAACGTTGTTATACCCTAACCTGTACCCTAAACCGTCCCTGTCCCTTAACTGTAATCCTAACCCTTACCCGAAGCTTTACCCTAACCCGTCCCCTAATCCTAACCCGTACCCTAACACTAACCCGTACCCTAACACGTAGGCTCACCCTAATCCATTGTCGTACCGTAAACTTTACCCTAAACCATCCCTGTCCCAGTCCCCTAACCCTAACCCTAACCCTAAACCTAACCCTTACCCGAAGCCTTACCCTAACCCGTCCAGTAATCCTAACACTTACGCTAACACTAACCAGTACCTAACAGGTACGCTCACCCTAAACCGTTGTCGTACCCTAAACTCTACCCTAAACCATCCCGGTCCCCTAACAATAACCCTAACCCTAACCCCAACCCTTACCCGAAGCCTTACCCTAACCTGACCCATAATCCTAACCCGTACGCTAACACTAACCCGTACCCTAACACCTACGTTCAAACTAAACTGTTGTCGTACCCTAACCTGTACCCTAAACCGTCCCCGTCCCCTAACCCTAACCGTAACCCTTACCCTAACACTTACCAGAAGCCTTACCCTAACCCGTCCCCTAATCCTAACCCGTACGCTAACACTAACCTGTACACTAACATGTACTCTCACCCTAAACCGTGGTCGTACCCTAACCTGTACCCTAAACTGTCCCCATCCCGTAACCCTAACCCTAACCCTAACCCTAACGCTAACCCTTACCCGAAACCTTACCCTAACCCGTCCCTTAATCCTAACCCGTACGTTAACACTAACCCGTACCCTAACACGTACGCTCAACCTAAACCGTTGTTGTACCCTAACCTGTACCCTAAAACATCCGTGTCCCAGTCCCCTAACCCTAACACTAACCCTAATCCTTACCCGAAGCCTTACTCTATCCCTTCCCTTAATCCTAACCCGTACTCTAACTTTAACCCATACCCTAAAACGTACGTTCACACTAAACCGTTGTCGTACCCTAACCTGTACCCTAAACCGTCCCCGTCCCCTAACCCTAACCCTAACCCTAACACTTACCCGAAGCACTACCCTAACCCGTCCCCTAATCCTAACCCGTACGCTAACCCTAACCCGTATCCTAACACGTAAGCTCACCCTAAAACCTTGTCGTACACTAACCTGTACCCTAAACCGTCTCCGTCCCCTAACCCTAACCCTAAACCTAACCCTTACCCGAAGCCTTACCCTAACCCGTCCCCTAATCCTAAATCGTACGCTAACACTAACCCGTAACGTAACACGTACGCTCACCCTAAACTGTTGTCGTACGCTAAGCTGTACCCTAAACGGTCCCCGTCCCCTAACCCTAAACTTAACACGAACCCTAACCCTAACCCTAACACTTACCCGAAACCTTACCCTAACCCGTCCCCAATCCTAACCCGTACGCTAAAACTAATCCGTACCCTAACATGTACGCTCACCTGAAAACGTTGTCGTACCCTAACCTGTACCCTAAACCGTCCCCGTCCCCTAACCCTAACCCTAACCCAACCTTAACCCTAACCCTTACCCGAAGCCTTACCCTAACCCGTCCCCTAATCCTAACCTGTACGCTAACACTAACCCATACCCTAACAGGTACGCTAACCCTCAACAATTTTCGTACCCTACCCAGTACCCTAAACCGTCCCCCTACCCTAACCCTAACCCTAACCCTAACCGTAAACCTTACCCGAAGCCTTACCATAAACCGTCCCCTAATGTTAACACGTATGCTAACACTAACTTGTACCCTAATGCGTACGCTCATCCTAAACCATTGTTGTGCACAGACCTGTACCCTAAATCATCCCCATCCCCTAACCTTAACCCTAACCCTAACCCTTAAACGAAGGCTTACCCTAACCCGTCCCCTAATCCTAACCAGTACGATAACACTAACCCATACCCTAACACGTACGCTCACCCTAAACTGTTGGCGTACCCTAATCTGTAGCCTAAACCATCCCCGTCCCCTAACCCTAACCCTAACCCTAACCCTAACCCTTAAACGAAGGCTTACCCTAATCCGTCCCCTAATCCTAACCCGTACACTAACCCTAACCCGTACCCTAACACGTACGCTCACCCTAAACAGTTGTCGTACCCTAACCTGTACCCTAAACCTTCCCCATCACCTAACCCAAACCCTAGTCCTAACCCTAACCCTAAACCTTACCCGAAGCCTTACCCTAAACCGTCCCCTAATAGTAACCCGTACGCTAACACTAACCTGTACCCTAACACGTACGCTCACCCTAAACCGTTTTCGTACCCTACCCTTTATGCTAAACCATCACCGTCCCCTAACCCTAACCCTAGCCCTAACCCTAACCCTTACCCGAAACCTTACATTAATCTGTCACATAATCCTAACCCGTACGCTAACACTAACACCTACCCTAACACGTACGTTCACCCTAAACCATTGTCGTACACTAAACTGTACCATAAACCATCCCCGTACCCTAACCCTAATCCTAACCCTAACCCTAACCCTTACCCTTATCCGAAGCCTTACCCTAACCCGTCCCCTAATCCTGACCCGTAAGCTGACAATAACCCGTACCCTAACACATACGCTTACCCTAAACCTTTGTCGTACCCTAACCTGTACCCTTAACCGTCCCCTAACCCTAAGCCTAACACTTACCCGAACCCTTAACCAAAACGGTCCCCTAATCCTGACCCGTACGCTAACATGTACGCTCACGCTAAACCGTTGTCGTACCCTAACCTGTCACCTAAACCGTCCCCGTACCCTAACCTTAACCTTAACCCTAAACCTAAACTTAACCCTTAACTGAAGCCTTACCCTAACCCGTTCCTTAATCCTAACCCGTACGTTAACACTAACACATACCCTAAAACCTACGCTCACCATAAACCGTTGTCGTACCCTAAACTGTACCCTAAACCGTCCCCTAACCCTAACCCTAACCCTAACCCTAACCCTTACTCGAAGCCTTACCCTAACCCGTCCCCTAATCCTAACCCGTACGCTAACACTAACCCGTACCCTAATATGTACGCTCAGCCTAAACCATTTTCGTACACTAACCTGTACCCTAAACCAACCCCGTCCCCTAACCCTAACCCTAACCCTAACCCTAACCCTAAACCTTACCCGAATCCTTACCCTAACCCGTCCCCTAATCCTAACCCGTACGCTAAAAGTAACCCGTACCCTAATATGTACGCTCAGCCTAAACCATTGTTGTACACTAACCTGTACCCTAAACCATTCCCGTACCCTAACCCTAACACTAACCCTAACCCTAACCCTAACCCTAATACTAACACTGAAATGAAGGCTTACCCTAACCCGTCCCCTAATCCTAACCCATACACTAACCCTAACCCGTACCCTAACACGTACGTTCACCCTAAACCGTTGTCGTACCCTAACCTGTACCCTAAACCGTCCCCGTCCCCTAACCCTAACTCTAACCCTAACCCTAACCGTAACACTTACCTGAAGCCTTAAACAAACCCGTCCCCTAATCCTGACCCGTACGCTAACACTCAAATATACCCTAACATGTATGCTCACGCTAAACCGTTGTCGTACCCTAACCTGTAACCTAAACAGTCCCTGTCCCCTAACCCTAACCCTAACCCTAACCCTTATCCGAAGCCTTACCATGACCCGTCCCCTATTCCTAACCCATACGCTAACACTAACCCGTACCCTAACATGTACGCTCACCCTGAACCGTGGTCGTACGCTAAACTGTATCCCAAACCGTCCCCCTCCCGTAACACTAACCATAACCCTAACCCTAAAACTAACCCTTACCCAAAGCCTTACCCTAACCCGTCCCATAATCCTGACCCGTACGCTAACACTAACACGTACCCTAACATGTACGCTCACCCTAAACCGTTGTCGTACCCTAACCTGTACCCTAATCCGTCCCCGTCCCCTAACCATAACCCTAAATCTTACCCGAATCCTTACCCTAACACGTCCCCTAATCCTAAACCGTACGCTAACACTAACCCCTACCCTAACACGTACGCTCACCCTAAACCGTTGTCGTACCCTAAACTGTACCCTATACCGTCTTCAACCCCTAACCTTAACCCTAACCCTAACCCTAACCCTTACCCGAAGCCTTACCCTAACCTGTCCCCTAATCCTAACTCGTACGCTAACACTAACCCATGCCCTAACATGTACGCTCACACTAAACCGTTGTCATACCCTAACCTGTACCCTAAACCGTCCCCTAACCCTAAACCTAACACTAACCCTAACCCTAACCCTTACCCGAAGCCTTCCCCTAACCCGTCCCCTAATCTAACCCGTACGCTAACACTAACCCGTACCCTAACACATACGCTCACACTAAACCGTTGTCGTACCCTAACCTGTACCCTAAACCATCCCCATCCCCTAACCCTAACCCTAAACCTAACCCTAACCCTAACCCTAACGCTAACTCTTACCCGAAGCCTTATCCTAAACCGTCCCTTAATCCTAACCCGTACTCTAACACTAACCCATACCCTAACATGTACGCTCACCCTAAACCATTGTCGTACCCTAACCTGTAGCCCAAACTGTCCCCGTCCCCTAACACTAAACCTTTCCCTAATCCTAACACTAACACTTACCCGAAACCTTACCCTAATCCGTCCCCTAATCCTAACCCATACGCTAACACTAACACATACCTTAACATGTACGGTCACCCTAAATCGTTGTCGTACCCTAACCTGTACCCTAAACCGTCCCCGTCCCCTAACCCTAAACCTAAATCGTACCCGAAGCCTTACACTAATATGTCCCCTAATCCTAAACCGTACGCTAACACTAACCCATACCCTACCACGTACACTCACCCTAAACCGTTGTCGTGCCCTAAACTGTACCCTATACCGTACCTGTCCCCTAACTCTAACCCTAACCCTAAACCTAACGCTTACCCGAAGCCTTACCCTAACCCGTCCCCTAATCCTAACCCAGACGCTAACACTAACACATACCCTAAAATGTACGCTCACACTAAACAGTTGTCGTACCCTAAACTGTACCCTAAATTGACCCCTAAACCTAACCCAAACCCTAACCCTAACCCTAACCCTAACCTGAAGCCTTTCCCTAACCCGTTCCCTAATCCTAACCCGTACGCTAACAGTAACCCATACCCTAACACGTACGCTCACCCTAAAACGTGGTCATACTCTAAACTGTACCCTAAACCGTCCCCGTCCCCTAACCCTAACCCTATCCCTTATCGGAAGCCTTACCCTAACCCGTCCCCTAATCCTAACCCGTACGCTAACACTAACACGTACCCTAACACGTACGTTCAGCCTAAACCGTGGTCGTACACTAAACTGTACCGTAAACCATCCCTGTACCCTAACCCTAATCCTAACCCTAACCCTAACACTAAACCTTACCCGAAGCCTTAACCTAAGCCGTCCCCTAATCCTGACCCGTACGCTAATACTAAACCATACCCTAACACGTACGATCACGCTAAACCATTGACGTACCCTAACCTGTAACCTAAATCTTCCCCGGCTCCTAACCCTAACCCTAACCCTAACCCAAACCCTTATCCGAAGCCTTACCCTAAGCCGTCCCCTAATCCTAAACTGTACGCTAACACTAACCCATACCCTAACACGTACGCTCACCCTAAACCGTTGTCGTACACTAACCTGTATCCTATACCGTTCCCGGCCCCTAACCCTAACCCTAACCCTAACCCTTATCCGAAGCCTTACTCTAACCCTTCGCTTAATCCTAAACCGTACGCTAACACTAACCCATACGCTAAAACCTAAGCTCACCCTAAACCGTTGTCGTACCGTGAACTGTAACCTAAACCGTCCCCTAAACCTAACCCTAACCCTAACCCTAACCCTAAGCCTTACCCAAAGCCTTACCCTAAACCAGCCCCTAATCCTAACCCGTACCCTAACACTAACCCGTACCCTAACACGTACGCTCACCCTAAATCATTGTCGTACCCTAACCTGTACCCTAAACCATCCCCGTCCCCTAACCCTAACCCTAACCCTAACCGTAACCCGAACCCTTACCCGAAGCCTTACCCTAAACCGTCTCCTAATCCTAACACGTACGCTAACACTAACCCATGCCCTAACACGTACCCTAACTCTAAACCGTTGTCGTACCCTAACCTGTACCCTAAACCGTCCCAGTCCCCATCCCCTAACCCTAACCCTAACCCTAACCCTAACCCTAACCCTTAACCAAAGCCTTACCCTAACCCGTCCCCTAATACTAACCCGTACGCTAACACTAACCCATGCCCTAACACGTACGCTTACCCTAAACCGTTGTCGTACCCTAACCTGTACCC